>NC_042974.1:22788379-23078379 GCF_901001165.1 Salmo trutta
ATTAACTAAAAATGTCACCATGTCATTGGATTTAGGTTAAAAGTTTGGTGAAAAAAAGACAAAATTCCATTACGTTGAGGACATTTTTGCAATTCCCAATCTGTTGATTCAACATCATCAGATTGCATTTTTTTGTTGAAATGACGTGGAAACAACATTGATGCAACCAGTTTTTGACCCGTGGGAAGGAAGGAGGAGGAAGATTAGGTCCCCTAAAGTGCTAATTTGCTGTGTGTGCCTCCAGTTGACAAACTACACTGCCTCCCCAGTTACGCTTGCACACAGGTGTTCCTAGCACGCTAGATAGCTAATTAGCACAGGTGGCCGCCTATGTCTTCCGTCTGTCTTCTGTAAACAAGCAATATAACATGGCGATATGGCCGTGTGGGAACACTAACCCTAACCCTATCAAGGTGTGTAGTATTTTAACCTTTTGTTTTTGGAAAATTATTTCTCGCTGATATGAAAGATAAGTTCCGTATGTTTCCAAAACCGTACAGCAAACTATACGTTTTAATGTTCAGAACGAGTGCCAGGGATCTTAACAAAACTCCTGACCAGAAGATACTATCGTCCATAGGCACGAAAGCAGTTTGCGTCTATGAATGGGTTAATACAGGACAGAGAAAATTACCCAATGAAATTACGGTAAGCAGCCAGTTACATTATATCAAAGTACTGATGTAAAAAAAATAAACAGACAAGCCCTTGTAGAATAGATCATTATGTAATATGATGAGAAGTAGGGAGAGAGATCAATCTTCAGTCAGTCTTCAATCAGGTTAGATCTTGACCACTTAGCCGGCCACACAGGGACTGGCTCTCTTCCCATCTATTGATGTGGAGTTCCTCTTGGTGAGCAGCTTGCCATAAGTCCCTTCCACCTGGCCCATGGTCAGGCGTCCAGGATTGACACACACACACAGCCAATCAAATCCTTGAGGAAGTAGCGTAGCTTGGAGGGAACGATGAGCACATCAGGACTGAGGGGCATCTGGCCGTAGCTCTGGAATTTCTCATTTCACCAGCAGGTAGCTTCTCTGGGTCAGCATGTGTTTCAAGATGCGCGAGAATCTTTCCGAACCGGCAGCACAGCTGATCTGATGTTCGTAGAGGTCAGGCCAAAGGTCACGCCCTCGATGAGCAGGGTGCAGGGGTCAGGCACCATAGTCACTCACTCAGCATCATCCTTGCTGAGGTCCGGCAGGGTGAAAGGGGGTTGTGGGTAAATTAAGCGATGGAGGACATATCTCTGGGAGGGAACAAATACCAACCGACATCCAACTCCTTGTGTGCCCTCTACACTGCTTCCCACACATCTGGAGAAGATGGCATCAAACGTCTCAGTCACCTGAGATTTCTATATCTGCTCATGCAAAGTCGCCAAGCAGTATGCAGACGTCGGGGCGGTCCCTGACGATGACATTAATGAAGTCCACCAGGGGGTGAAAGGTTAGGCTGTCAGAGGGCTTTAGGGACCACAGGACATCAGCTACTCTGGTACATCAGGAATGTCCATTTCCTGTTTGATGGGATTTGAGTAGAACAGAAGAGGGACTCCCTCATAGAGTTTAGATGCCACCAACGTCCTACTACAGTCTTACAGAATAAGACTATAATATAACATATGTCACAATTTCAATGTCTCAATGAGTGTTAGTGAATCTGGCAGTCTCACACTCTTCAATATCTTAGCTCAATTAAATGTGGCTGAAATATTGCTCTGTTCAGTCAGATACGCACTATAAAATGTTTTAGAATCCTTTGCACTCCAGTATCTCTACTTGCACATTCATCTTCTGCACGTCTATCACTCCAGTGTTTAATTGCTAAATTGTAATTATTTCGCCACTATGGCCTATTTATTGCCTTACCTACCTTATCCTACCTCATCTGCACACACTGTAGATAGACCTTTTCTATTGTGTTATTGACTGCATGTCTGTTTATTCAATGTGTAACTCTATTGTTGTTTGTGTCGCACTGCTTTGCCTTATCTTGGCCAGGTCACAGTTGTAAATGAGAACTTGTTCTCAACTAGCCTACCTGGTTAAATAAAGGTGAAATAAAAATAAAATAAAAAAATAATCATTTGAGATGTAAAGACAGCCTTGACCTTAAACAGAATGAATTAAAACAATGTCAACAGTAATGACTTAACCTTCTCTCTTTAACAATTAAGACAAAACACGTTTATTCATTCTGATGCAGTAGAGCAGTAATGCTACACACCTTTAAATGTCACTGGAAACATTGATAGTCTTCTGTCCGCCAGAGAGGAACCATTCATTCTGTGCTGATAAAACCACTATGCTTGTTCTGTGCTATATGTAACCAATGTGAAATGGCTAGTTAGTTAGCGGTGGTGCGCGCTAATAGCGTTTCAATCAGTGACGTCACTCGCTCTGAGACTTGAAGTAGGGTTTCCCCTTGCGTTGCAAGGGCCGCGGCTTTTGTGGCGCGATGGGTAACGGTGCTTCGGTGGGTGTCAGTTGTTGATGTGTGCAAGGGTCCCTGGTTCAAGCCCGGGTTGGGGCGAAGAGAGGGACGGAACCTACACTGTTACATATACAGAAATGTCTAATAACCACTGTTTGATAACCATTGGGATTTTTTTCCACATACGCAATTTCCTTTCACATGCACTAACAGATAAAAGGCAATAAGAAAAAAAGAATGTGAGCAAACAAAGATGAACATGCAACTGACTAGGGCCACTAGAAACCAAGGAGATGATGGTTAGCCGGAGGGCCATCCAGAGGCAAGTAGGAGGGGAAGAGGACAGCTAGCAACAGTAGCAGTGGGACTGTGACAGCCAGGCACTAGCAGCTGTTAAAGGGAGTGAGGTTATGGAGAACGGAGCCAAATGAAGTACTTTTACTAATGAACTATTGGCTCTGTCTGCTGCGGCACTATCTGTATGGCACTATCACTACCTCGTTCTGCTACCTCGTTCGGCCCAGTCTTAGCCTTGCTCCTTGGATTTTGCCTCTTGGCTCATACACAAAAATATAACAGAACAGAATCACCTCACAAATACCTATCACCACTGGCGTAACAGCTGGGTAGAGTCCATTCATTTTCAAGTCAAGTCTGTTCTGTTCTGTGAATAGGTTGGACTGATTTTCGGGCATTGCAAAATGGTCATTAGTTTAAATGCATACAGTGCATTCAGAAAGTATTCAGACACCTTGACTTTTTCTTCATTTTGTTACATTACAGTCTTATTCTAAAATGGATTAAATACAAAAATGTCTACACACAATACCCCATAATGACAAAGCGAAAACAGGTTTTTAGTAATTTTTGCACATTTCTTACAAATAAAAAACAGAAATACCTAATTTATATAAATATTCAGCCCCTTTGCTATGAGATGCGAAATTGAACTCGGGTGCATCCTGTTTCCATTGATCATCCTTGAGATGTTTCTACAACTTGATTGGAGTCCACCTGTGGTAAATTCAATTGATTGGACTTGATTTGGAAAGGCATACACCTGTCTATATAAGGTCCCACAGTTGACAGTGCATGTCAGAGCAAAAACCAAGCCATGAGGTGGAAGGAATTGTCTGTATAGCTCCAAGACAGGATTGTGTCGCGGGACAGATCTGGGGAAGGGTACCAAAACATTTCTGCAAACCTGGCACCATCCCTACGGTGAAGCATGGTGGTGGCAGTATCATGCTGCGGGGATGTTTTTCAGTGACAGGGACTGGGAGACTAGTGAGGATTGAGGCAAAGATGAATGGAGCAAAGTACAGAAATCCTTGATGAAAACCTCAGACTGGGGTGAAGGTTCACATTCCAACAGGACGACGACCCTAAGCACACAGCCAAGACAATGCAGGAGTGGCTACGGGACAAGTCTCTGAATGTCCTTGAGTGGCCCAGCCAGAGTCCGGACTTGAACAAGATCAAACATCTCTGGAGAGACCTGAAATTATCTTGAGAGGTTCCGCAGAGAAGAATGGGAGAAACTCCCCAAATACAGGTGTGCCAAGCTTGTAGCGTCATACCCAAGAAGAATAGATGCTGTAATCGCTGCCAAAGGTGTTTCAACAAAGTACTGAGTAAAGGGTCTGAATACTTACGTAAATGTGATATTTCAGTTTTTTTATATGGGGTATTGGTATAGATTCAGGGGGAAAAAAACTATTTCATCAATTTCAGAATAAGGCTCTAACGTAACAAAATGTGGAAAAAGTCAAGGGGTCTGAATACTTGCTGAAGGAATTACATTGTGAAGTAACTGCATCCCCAGGCTGAAAGTCTGGGGAAGTGACTTTCAACTTATGTTTAGAGTTGTCTAGAATTGAGATTCACCACAGCCCTTATCTCTGTATCTCTAATCTCCTGCTGTTTTCAACTCTCTAGAGACAGCAGGAGCGGTAGAGATACTCTGAATTATCAACTATGAAAAGCCAACTGACATTTACTCCTGAGGTGCTGACCTGTTGCACCCTCTACAACCACTGTGATTATTATTATTTGACCCTGCTGGTCATCTATGAACATTTGAACATCTTGGCCATGTTCTGTTATAATCTCCACCCGGCACAGCCAGAAGAGGACTGGCCACCTCTCATAGCCTGGTTCCTCTCTAGGTTTCTTCCTCAGTTCTGGCCTTTCTAGAGAGTTTTTCCTAGCCACTGTGCTTCTACACCTGCATTGCTTGCTGTTTGGGGTTTTAGGCTGGGTTTCTGTACAGCACTTTGTGACATCAGTTGATGTTAGAAGGACTTTATAAATCCATTTGATTGATTGATCTCAATATACACTTCCCTGAGGTGCCAGGACATGATTTTACGTGTCAGGCGCATGCATTTATTAAAATGTATTCCCTAAGAAATACTATGCTTCTATTCTTACTGATAACATACGTTTTTCATTCCCTTTATATTAACCTACTGCATTTTTAACAAGGCTGACTTGCTCAGGGAAAGCTTAAAGTATTTATATACCTTCTGTTCTTTCTTGAGAATCCTAATTCGGAAACAGCAGTTGCACTCTACTCTATTGAAAACGAATTCATTGCCAGCGGAGTTGACATATTAATAAATACGGAATGGTTTATTCTTAAATGAGTCCAGACACTCATCTACAGCTAATTGTCAGGTCAAAGTCAATACAGCGGAATCTCACCTTTTTACACAAAGATACAAATATTAATCCCACTGCAAGTGTTTTAATAGAGAAAAAAAATGTACTCAACATACTACTCTTAAGAACATGATTGAAAGTCGAAACAAAACCCAGTAAGGCATTCAAACTCAAATCATTTACATGTCAAGTTAGTTGGGTAATCAAATAATTTGATTAGTAATGAAACAAAAACGAAACTCATCAACTTAATTCATTCATTGTTGTATGTCCTGCTTACCTAAGACCAACTTAGTGGCATTGCGGTTAGTGTCCACCCTGAGATTGGAAGGTTGGGAGTTCGATCCACGGCCGAGTCATCCTATAAGAGAGCGACTCTCTGCTTTTGCTGGTCTGTGACTTTATTTAACCAGATAGGCTAGTTGAGAACAAGTTCTCATTTGCAACTGCGACCTGGCCAAGATAAAGCGTAGCAATTCGACACATACAACAACACAGAGTTACACATGGAATAAACAAAACATACAGTCAATAATACATTAGAACAAAAGAAAACAAAAAGTCTATATACAGTGAGTGCAAATGAGGTAAGATAAGGCAATAAATAGGCCATGGTGGCGAAGTAATTACAATATAGCAATTAAACACTGGAATGGTAGATGTGCAGAAGATGAATGTGCAAGTAGAGATACTGGGGTGCAAAGGAGCAAGATAAATAAATAAATACAGTATGGGGATGAGGTAGGTCGATAGATGGGCTGTTTACAGATGGGCTATGTACAGGTGCAGTGATCTATGAGCTGCTCTGACAGCTGGTGCTTAAAGCTAGTGAGGGAGATATGAGTCTCCAGCTTCAGAGATTTTTGCAGTTCGTTCCAGTCATTGGCAGCAGAGAACTGGAAGGAAAGACGACCAAAGGAGGAATTGGCTTTGGGGGTGACCAGTGAGATATACCTGCTGGAACGCGTGCTACGAGTGGGTGCTGCTATGGTGACCAGTGAGCTGAGATAAGGCGGGGCTTTACCTAGCAGAGACTTGTAGATAACCTGTAACCAGTGGATTTGGCGACGAGTATGAAGCGAGGGCCAACCAACGAGAGCGTACAAGTCGCAATGGTGGGTAGTGTATGGGGCTTTGGTGACAAAACGGATGGCACTGTGATAGACTGCATCCAGTTTGTTGAGTAGAGTGTTGGAGGCTATTTTATAGATGACATCCCCGAAGTCGAGGATCAGTAGGATGGTCAGTTTTACGAGGGTATGTTTGGTAGCATGAGTGAAGGATGCTTTGTTGCGATATAGGAAGCCGATTCTAGATTTAATTTTGTATTGGAGATGCTTAATGTGAGCCTGGAAGGAGAGTTTACAGTCTAACCAGACACCCAGGTATTTGTAGTTGTCCACGTATTCTAAGTCAGAGCCGTCCAGAGTAGTGATGCTGGACGGGCGAGCAGGTGTGGGCAGTGATCGATTGAATAGCATGCATTTAATTTTACTTGCGTTTAAGAGCAGTTGGAGGCCACGGAATGAGAGTTGTATCGTCTGGATGTTAGTTAACACAGTGTCCAAAGAGGGGCCAGAAGTATACAGAATGGTGTTGTCTACGTAGAGGTGGATCAGAGAATCACCAGCAGCAAGAGCAACATAATTGATGTATACAGAGAAGAGAGTCGGCCCGAGAATTGAACCCTGTGGCACACCCATAGAGACTGCCAGAGGTCCGGACAACAGGCCCTCCGATTTGACACACTGAACTCTGTCAGAGAAGTAGTTTGTAAACCAGGCAAGGCAATCATTTGAGAAACCAAGGCTGTCGAGTCTGCCGATAAGAATGTGGTGATTGACAGAGTCGAAAGCCTTGGCCAGGTCGATGAATACGGCTACACAGTAATGTCTCTTATCGGTGGCGGTTATGATGTCATTTAGGTACCTTGAGCGTGGCTGAGGTGCACCCATGACCAGCTCTGAAACCAGATTGCATAGCAGAGAATGTACGGTGGGATTCGAAATGGTCGGTAATCTGTTTGTTAACTTGGCTTTCGAAGACCTTAGAAAGACAGGGTAGGATAGATATAGGTCTGTAGCAGTTTGGGTCTAGAGTGGGGGATGGCCGCGGCAGCTTTCCAATCTTTGGGAATCTCAGACGATACGAACGAGAGGTTGAACAGGCAAGTAATAGGGGTTGCAACAATTTCGGCAGATAATTTTAGAAAGAGAGGGTCCAGATTGTCTAGCCTGGCTGATTTGTATGGGTCCAGATTTTGCAGCTCTTTCAGGACATCAGCTATCTGGATTTGGGTGAAGAAGAAATGGTGGGGGCATTGGCAGGTTGCTGTGGAGGGTGCATGGCAGTTGACCGGGGTAGGGGTGGCCAGGTGGAAAGCATGGCCAGCCGTAGAGAAATGCTTATTGAAATTCTCAATTATAGTGGATTTATCGGTGGTAACAGTGTTTCCTAGCCCCAGAGCAGTGGGCAGCTGGGAGGAGGTGCTCTTATTCTCCATGGACTTTACAGTGTCCCAGAACTTTTGAGTTAGTACTACAGGATGCAAATTTCTGTTTGAAAAAGCTAGCCTTAGCTTTTCTAACTGCCTGTGTATATTTGTGCCTAACTTCCCTGAAAAGTTGCATATCACGTGGGTTATTCGATGCTAATGCAGAACTCCACAGGATGTTTTTGTGCTGGTCAAGGGCAGACAGGTCTGAAGTGAACCAAGGACTATATCTATTCCTAGTTCAACATTTTTTGAGTGGAGCATGCTTATTTAAGATGGTGAGGAAGGCACTTTTAAAGAATAGCCAGGCATCATCTACTGACGGGATGAGCTTAATGTCATTCTAGGATACCCCGGCCAGGTCGATTAGAAAGGCCTGCTCGCAGAAGTGTTTTAGGGTGGTTGTTTGGTCGCAGACCCATTACGGATGCAGGCAATGAGGCAGTGATCGCTGAGATCTTGATTGAAAACAGCAGAGGTGTATTTGGAGGGTGAGTTAGTTAGGATGACATCTATGAGGGTGCCCGTGTTTACAGATTTGGGGTTGTACCTGGTAGGTTCATTGATAATTTGTGTGAGATTGAGGGCATCAAGCTTAGATTGTAGGATGGCCGGGTTGTTAAGCATGTTCCAGTTTAGGTCGCCTAGTAGTACGAGCTCAGAAGATAGATGGGGGGGCAATCAATTCACATATGGTATCGAGGGCACAGCTGGGGGCAGAGGGAGGTCTATCACAAGCGGCAACAGTGAGAGACTTGTTTCTGGAAAGGTGAATTTTTAGAAGTAGAAGCTCGAATTGTTTGGGTACAGACTTGGATAGTAATACAGAACTCTGCAGGCTATCTTTGCAGTAGATTGCAACACCGCCCCCTTTGGCAGTTCTATCTTGGTGGAAAATGTTATAGTTAGCGATGGAGATTTCAGGGTTTTTGGTGGTTTTCCTAAGCCAGTATTCAGACACGGCTAAGACATCCGGGTTGGCAGAGTGTGCTAAAGCAGTGAGTAAAACAAACTTAGGGAGTTGGCTTCTAATGTTAACATGCATGAAACCAAGGCTTTTACAGTTACAGAAGTCAACAAATGAGAGCACCTGGGGAGTGGGAGTGTAGTTAGGCACTGCAGGACCTGGATTAACCTCCACATCACCAGAGGAACAGAGGAGTAGTAGGATAAGGGTACGGCTAAAGGCTGTACGAACTGGCCGTCTAGCACGTTCGGAACAGAGAGTAAAAGGAGCAGGTTTCTGGGCACGATAGCATAGATTCAAGGCATAGTGTACAGACAAAGGTAAGGTAGGATGTGAGTACATTGGCGGTAAACCTAGGCATTGAGTAATGATGAGAGAGATATAGTCTCTAGAGACGTTTAAACCAGGTGATGTCATCGTGGCCTCCAACTGCTCTTAAATACAAGTAAAACTAAATGCATGCTCTACAACCGATCGCTGCCTGCACCTGCCCGCCCGTCCAGCATCACTACTCTGGACGGTTCTGACTTAGAATATGTGGACAACTACAAATACCTAGGTGTCTGGTTAGACTGTAAACTCTCCTTCCAGACTCACATCAAACATCTCCAATCCAAAGTTAAATCTCGAATTGGCTTCCTATTTCGCAACAAATTATCTTTCACTCATGCTGCCAAACATACCCTCGTAAAACTGACCATCCTACCGATCCTCGATTTCGGCGATGTCATTTACAAAATAGCCTCCAATACCCTACTCAATAAATTGGATTCAGTCTATCACAGTGCCATCCGTTTTGTCACCAAAGCCCCATATACTACCCACCACTGCAACCTGTACGCTCTCGTTGACTGGCCCTCGCTTCATACTCGTCGCCAAACCCACTGGCTCCAGGTCATCTACAAGACCCTGCTAGGTAAAGTTCCCCCTTATCTCAGCTCGCTGGTCACCATAGCAGCACCCACCTGAAGCACGCGCTCCAGCAGGTATATCTCTCTGGTCACCACCAAAGCCAATTCCTCCTTCGGCCGCCTCTCCTTCCAGTTCTCTGCTGCCAATGACTGGAACGAACTACAAAAATCTTTAAAACTGGAAACACTTGTCTCCCTCACTAGCTTTAAGCACCAGCTGTCAGAGCCGCTCACAGATTGCTGCACCTGGTCATAGCCCATTTATAATTTAGCCCAAACAACTACCTCTTCCCCTACTGTATTTATTTTATTTATTTATTTTGCTCCTTTGCACCCCATTATTTCTATTTCTACTTTGCACTTTCTTCCACTGCAAATCTACCATTCCAGTGTTTTACTTGCTATATTGTATTTACTTCGCCACCATGGCATTTTTTGCCTTTACCTCCCATATCTCACCTCATTTACTCACTTTGTATATAGACTTATTTTTCTACTATATTATTGACTGTATGTTTGTTTTACTCCATGTGTAACTCTGTGTTGTTGTATGTGTCAAACTGCTTGCTTTATCTTTGCCAGGTCGCAATTGTAAATGAGAACTTGTTCTCAACTTGCCTACCTTGTTAAATAAAGGTGAAATAAAAAAAATAAAAAAATAAAAATATGTAGGAGGTGGAACAACATGGTTGGTTAAGGCATATTGAGCAGGGCTAGAGACTCTACAGTGAAATAAGACAGTAATCACTAACCAGGACAGTAATGGACGAGGCATATTGATATTAGAGAGAGACATGCGTAGCCAAGTGAACATATGGGTCTAGTGAGCGGTTGGGCTGACTGGGGACACGGCGATTCAGACAGTTAGCAGGCCGATGCTAACAAGCTAACAGTTAGTAGGCCGGGGCTAAACAAGTTAGCGGTTAGCAGACCGGGGCTGGCAAGCAAGCAGTTGGCACACCGGGGCTAGCAGTTAGCAGACCGGGGCAGGCAAGCTAGCAGTTAGCAGACCGGGGAAAGCAAGCTAGCAGTTAACAGACCGGTGCTAGCAAGTTTGCCTTTGGGGATGTCGCGATGGGGGTAAGTCTGTTTTTGCCTCTTCGTGCGGTGATGTCGATAGACCAGTCGTGGAATTAGTAGGGTTCCAAGTAGCTCTAGGTAGCTAGTAGGCCGCGGTTAGCAGAATGGGCTTTCAGCGGACGTCGCGCCTGAGGGGCCTGTTGGAATCCTCGGGCAGATTATGTCGGTATTCCAGTCGTAGAGGATCGGCGGGGTTCCGTGCCCCGTACCGGCAGTAGAAGGGGTCCGGATATTGTAGCCCAGGGGTGGGCTTCGGTGGTAACACAGGAGCCCTGGCCGGGCTAGCTTCGGGATAATTGGTGCTTGCTCCGGGATGGAAACGCTAGCCAGGAGTAGTCACCCGGGATTGCGGTTAGCTAGTTGCGAAGATCCAAATGAAAATCTTCAGAGTTTGCGGTAGGAATCCGGGGATATGGGGAAAAAAATTACAAATAATAATAGGTCCGTTATGCTCTGGTTTGAGTCCCGTTGTTCGAACTGGCGAGAGCTTTCCGAGCTAAAGGTTAGGTGATGACAGCTAGCAATGGTTTGCTGACTGATAGCTGGTAGGTAGTTAGCTGGCTAGCTTCAGTTGAGGGATTCCAGATCCAAAGTAAATAGAAATACTTTAGAAAAAAAACAGATCCACGCCACATTGGGTGAGGCTGGTTGCAGGAGAGTATTTAGAAGTTGAGGTTTAGGAAAATATTTTTAAAAGATATGCGAAGAAAAAGATATATACAAGGGACACGACAGGACAAAGACGTCTGACTGCTACACCATCTTGGAGTATGTACTCCGCCCCCGGTCAGAGGGGAATAACGCAGTCTCACAAAAGTCACACACACAGGGAAACTTTATTTACACACACATACACACAAAGATTAATTCTCTATACATACCAAAGACTGTAAAAATGGGACCAGATGTGGACCCATAGGGTAAACCCTGTCTCACGCTACAGAAACTGGAGATAGGCTCCTGCTCCTACAGAATGAGCCGTTCTGGCTCACAGAAGCCAAGCCTCGTGCAAGGCTACTACTTAACTAGGATGTTGGTGCCATGATAATATCATAGGCAATGTCATAAATAGCCATGACAGTTTCTGTCTGTTTATGACAGCATGTTTATGTCATAAAACAACCATTGTTTGATTACTGAATTCAATAGATTTCATTGTAACATTGTTGCATTGTTTGACCAATATAAATAATGAAACAAATATTGATTCCCTTTACATTAGTGGTCTCAAACTCCTGGCCTGCGTGCCACATCAGATCCATAAGCTGCAATTTGGTGGCCCCAGGCCTGGTGTGTGAGACCACTGCACATGTACAAAACCAGAGCCATAGATCTAGAACATATAATGGAACACTTAATTTTTTATTTTTTTTTAAATCAATTTTTTGGGGTCGCATACACATATTTAGCAGATGTTATCGCAGGTGCAGCGAAATGCCTATGTTTCTAGCTCCAACAATGCAGTAATGCCTAACAAACACCAAACAATGCACATAAGTCCCCCAAAAATGCAAAGAAATAAATGAATAAATATACACTTTTTAAGCTGTTCACTGATCTAAATTGGTCTAGAAATTTCCCCTAGCTACAGTAAATTCAGTCTTCCTGAAGAAAATCACGATCTCTTTTCTAATCAATTTCTCCCTGTATAGTTGTCTGATTTCCTTTGTTCCGGGTGGGGAGTGAGGTTCTTTTTTGGCAATTTTCTCCAAAGTCTATCCCTGCTGTGAGCATTTGATGCAAGGAAGTGTTAGTGTAAGAAAGCCTATTGATTTCCTGACACCGGCAATATGAATAAACTCCGTTCTGACAGCCCAAGTCGCTGAGGTTTGCTTTAGGTCATGTGAGGTGTTTCTTTGATAGGATCTGGCATTGCAATGAAAAAACAGAGTCCTTATTGGGGCTAACATGAAGACAATTAGTCAGATATGTTTATGCTGTATAGCCAACTCCTATGAACATTGTCTTGGTCATTGTTTGGCCATGATAACGACAAGAGGAGTTTTCTATAAAGCACAGAATTTGGACCAGGCTAAGAGACAATATCAATGTCTAGACTACATACTGTCAAATACTTCATTCCAGTTTCATTCTCTTTTTCCAGATGGACTGGCTCACACCTGAGATATGAAGTGTGTTATGTGAAGCCAAGGTGTCATCCCACCTTCCAGGTGGTGGGGAGAGATGGTGCACTCTGTTGCCATGACAGTGGAAGTCCTCTTTGTTATGTTGTTTCTGACCAGTACTCAGTGTAATCCCGTGGCAGACTTGTCAGTGAGCCGGGAACGCTTGGAGCGTGTTCTGACCCAGGCCAGAGAGGACAAGCAGGACAAGCAGCAGGTCTCAGTGGGGGCGCTCAGCTACAGCACCCAGCCGCAGCTGGAGGAGATCAGTTTCATGGGCCTGGAGACCCACAGAGGGGCCAGCAACAGAACCTCTGTCAACAGATCCAGGCCAAACTCCAGCTCCCAGAAACTTGCTGGATCCAAGGGTGGGAAGACATCACAGGAGTTGTGGGAAGAGCAAGAGGGGGGCCTGAGCCGAGTAGACGAGGGTCCCACGAGTGAAACAAATCTCTCTCTTGATGCTATCGACGAGTACGCATATCCAGATTACAGGGGGAAGGGCTGCATGGACGAAAGTGGCTTTGTGTTTGCCATTGGGGAGAAGTTTACCCCGGGGCCCTCCACATGCCCTTGCCTCTGCACGGACGAGGGACCCCTGTGTGCCAAACCTGAATGTCCCAAAGTTCACCCTCGCTGCATCCGGGTGGACACCAGCCAGTGCTGTCCAGAGTGCAAGGAGAAGAAGAACTACTGTGAGTTCAGGGGAAAGGTCTACACAACACTACAAGAGTTTAAGGTGAGTCTGGAAATGATATCTTTAAAGGTTTACAGGGTGTTATTCTCTATGAACCAAACATTAAGCAAACGAGCCAAAACGGGAATGGTTTACCTGAACGTGTACAACAAGAAACGCTAGTGTTTGTTATCCGTTTCAAAACGGTTTTCTACATGAATACAACCCAGGTGATGATGACCTCCTTAGGCAGCCTCTTTCATAGTGCTATTTAATTTAAATGTTTTCTTATGACAGTCTGTGCTTCAAGAGATCAACCTCTGAATTGAAAAGAAACTCCAGCACACTAGGGATCTAGTAGCTGATTAAACGCAACTCCACGATTTACGATGGAGTTGAGCGGCGACTTGTGTGGGAAGACTGGAGCTCTGACATCAAATAAAATGAATTACACACTACCAGTGGTTGAAAAAGTACCCAAATATCATACTTGAGTAAAAGTAAAGATACTTTAATAGAAAATGACTCAAGTAAAAGTGAAAGTCGTCCGGTAAAATACTACTTTAGTAAAAGTCTTAACTGTATTTGGTTTTAAATATACTTAAGTATCAAAAGTAAATGTAATTGCTCAAATATACTTAAGTATCAAAAGTAAAAGTGTAAATCATTTACAATTCCTTATATTAATCAAACCAGATGGCACTATTTTCTTGTTATTTTTTTATTTACGGATAGCCGGGGGGGGGGGGGGGCACACTCCAACACTCTGACATCATTTACAAATGAAACACGTGTGTTGAGTGAGTCCGCCAGATCAGAGGCATGTTCCTTTGATAAGGGATGTTCCCTTGCTTAGTGTATGAATTGGACCATATTTCTTTCCTGCTAAGCATTCAAAATGTAATAATAAATTTTGGGTGTCAGGGAAAATGTATGAAGTAAAAAGTACATTATTTTCTTCAGGAATGTTGTGAAGTAAAAGTTAAAGCTGTCAAAAATATAAATAGGAAAGTAGAGTACAGATAAGTAAAAATAATTTATAGTAGTTTTTTTGGTTAAGTACTTTACACCTCTGCACACGACATTGTTCTGGGTAGTTGCGAGCTATTCTTTGGATGCTAAAATGACGTCGGAGCTCCAGTCCCCACTAGTTGCCACTCAACTCCATTGTAAATCATGGAGTTGAATTTAGTCGGCTGGTAATCTAGATGTTCCACAGTTTTAGTGGATCTTGTTACCAACGTTTCGGTCTCCGTAGACATTCCATGTGGGAAACTGTTGATAGATTGCCAGTGTATCGTGAAGACTATACCAAAATACTTCTCAGTGTAGCAAGCAAACAAGCAGCGAAGCACATTTATGATGGCAAAAGTCAGCATTTATTTTATTCACACAAAGTCTGAACATTACTTGGGGCTGCTAAATTGAATAGTATGTTTAAGCTTAAGAGTAATTGTGTTAATATTCTTATCTTGATATATTCTAGTCTTGGTGGAGTTATCTATTTTCTAACCCTCCAGTGGGAGTTATCCCTTCCACTGGAGGGTCACACCAGGGGGTTAGGTCTAATATGGGACTTATTTCCATTCATGCAGAGTGATACAAGCAGCTCTGTATTGAGAGGCACAGCTTGTAGCTCTCCTGGGAGAAGTCTGTGGAGAGAGAGAGAGATCAGAATGAGAGAAAGGAAAAAGAGAGCTAGAGGGACCCACTTCCACTAAAGTAAATGTCTCCTATCCTCTGTGGATGCCTGCCTAGAGGATTAGAAACAAAGCAACAGGCGAGCCTTGTGGTTGATTGCTGTGTTCCGCGGCGATACTGTAAGTGGGGTCTCTCTCTTGCCGTTTTTCACATTGGCGTGCTGGTCAGAAGCTTGAGCCGCTCTGCAGTCGACTTGATCCATGCTGTTAGGATTAACCTATGTTCTCTGATTTAAAAGGAAATGCTCACATGGCTACGAGTGGCTTCAGACTAAAGCCTACGGTGGTAGCATCTCCAGTCAAGGGGGGTGACTTGGTTGAAGGCATATTGTCGACACAAGTTGCATCATACGGTCTTGGGCCCTGTTTTTCTCCAATACTTTCGGACTTGGAAAGCTCCATTAATCAAACTGTTCTCTCTAGTTCACAAAGCAAGACATTTGAAGCTTATAGCTTCTGTTTCCAACTGAGCACACAATCGCATGTCTCCTTCAAATGAAGTATGTATTTCCAATAAAGTGCCGTAAGATGGGACCTCCCTGTGTTCTTAGCTCTGTGGCTGAATGTTTGATGTTCAATGTCCGTATATTGGCTAGTGGACCAGACAGGTGAGTGAGTGAGTGAGTTCTTGCATGAGAGAGAGAGAGATTTTTAAACACAGTCTTTTTCCCTCTGCCCCCAGGTGTCTCCGTGTGAGAAGTGTCGCTGTGAGGGGAGTGGAGAGGTGTTGTGCTCTGTGTCAGCTTGCCCCCAGACAGAGTGTGTGGACCCAGTGTATGAGCCTGAACAGTGCTGCCCCATCTGTAAGACCGGTGAGAGATCCTGCTTGTCTCAACATTTTTGGTACCTTAATACAGAACACACAACATTTAATTGACCATTTTCATTTGACTGTATCTCTTTGAGAAATCATACATGATTGTCCTGACAAATTATTGACAATAGTTGGTTGCAGTGCTAGATGTATTCATATGATTGTGCGTATGTGATAATGTATGACTCTCTATTAGCCAGCCCTGTTTGTGTCCAACGTGAACAGATATTTCTGGTTCGGTGCCAGAGTATGCTGGTGTGAATAAAAGGCGAATCAGGGTTTGAGCATCCTGGGTTAGTGTGTGAGAGCCCTCTGATTTGAAAGCATTACAGTGTCTTATAAGAGCCCTTCTCTGGCTCACTGTGGATTATCTGAAGTTGTTTCAGATGATTTTAGACAGCATGTCCTAGATTGTGTCCCCTTATTTTTCTTGGCGTGACTCTAATGCAACATGGCAATGTCAGCAACGTTGCTTCCTTCAGCAAAAAGAATGATGACTGGCGATACGCATCTCAGACGTGGCCTCTTAAAGCGATGCTGTTTATCACAAACAAGTAAATGCTATCAACATTAAAATAAATACAGTGCATTTGGAAAGTATTCCGACCCCTTGAATTTTCCCCGTATTGTTACGTTACAGCCATATTCTAAAATTTATTAAATCATTTTTCCCCTCATCAATCTACACACAGTACCCCATAATGACAAAGAGAACTGGTTTTTAGACATTTTTGCAAATGTATGAAATAATTCAGTACCATGGCTATGAGACTTGAAATTGAGCTCAAGTACATCCTTTTTCCATTGATCATCCTTGAGATGTTTCTACAACTTGATTGGAGTCCACCTTTGGTAAATTAAATTGACTGGACATGATTTGGAGCGGCACACACCTGTCTATGTAAGGTCCCACAGTTGACAATGCATGTCAGAGCAAATATCAAGCCATGAGGTCGAAGGAATTGTCCGTAGAGCTCCGAAACAGGATTGTGTCGAGGCACAGATCTGGGGAAGGGTACCAAAAAATGTCTGCAGCATTGAAGGTCCCCAAGAACACAGTGGCCTCCATCATTCTTAAATGGAAGAAGTTTGGAACCGCCAAGATTCTTCCTAGAGATGGCCGCCCAGCCAGACTGAGCAATTGGGGGAGAAGGGCCTTGGTCAGGGAGGTGACCAAGAACCCGCTGGTCACTCTGACAGAGCTCCAGAGTTCCTCTGTGGAGATGGGAGAACCTTCCAGAAGGACAACCATCTCTGCAGCACTCCACCAATCAGGCCTTTATGGTAGAGTGGCCAGGCAGACGCCACTCCGCAGTAAAAAGCACATGACAGCTGGTTTGGAGTTTGCCAAAAGGCACCTAAAGCACTCTCAGACCATGAGAAATAAGATTCTCTGGTCTGATGAAACCAAGATTAGACTCTTTGGTCTGAATGCCAAGCGTCACATCTGGAGGATGTCTGGCACCATCCCTACGGTGAAGCATGGTGGTGGCAGCATCATGCTGTGGGGATGTTTTTCAGCAGCAGGGACTGGGAGACTAGTCAGGATGAATGGAGCAAAATACAGAGATCCTTAATGAAAACCTGCTCCAGAGCGGTCAGGACCTCAGACTGGGGTGAAGGTTCACCTTCCAACAGGACAATGACCCTAAGCACACAGCCAAGACAACGCAGGAAAGTCGCAAGGAAAGTCTCTGAATGTCATTAAGTGGCCCAGCCAGAGCCTGGACTTGAACCCAATCGAACATCTCTGGAGAGATCTGAAAATAGCTGTGCAGCGACGCTCCACATCCAACCTGACAGAGCTTGAGAGGATCAGCAGAGAAGAATGGGAGAAACTCCCCAAATACAGGTGTGCCAAGCTTGTAGCATCATACCCAAGAAGAATCGAGGCTGTAATCGCTGCCAAAGGTGCTTCAACAAAGTACTGAGTAAAGGGTCTGACTACTTATGTAAATATGATATTTCCGTTTATTTTATATGATACATTTGGAATAAAATAAAATGTTTTTGCTTTGTTATTATAGAGTTTTGTGTGTAGAATTTTAGAATAAGGCTGCAATGTAACAATGTGGGAAAAGTCAAGGGGTCTGAACACTTTCTGAATGCGCTGTATCTTGATATCATTTACCCTATTGCAGCAAACATTCAATGAAAAGTGGTACCAACAAATATTTTTGGGGGGTGTATTTATTGATACACATCAAATAACCAGTGTTGGTGTGGCATTTCAAGTGAAGTTAAAAGGTCACCATGATTCTTGTCAACTTCACCTGACCTTTGTTAACTTCATTTGAGAAATACAATATTTTAATGTTTTATATATTTTTAAGTACTGTATTGTTTTAAATTGCAATTTTTGCAATAGCTATTTTTGCATACATGTGCATTTGTTCTCTTCAGCAGTAGTAGTGTCTCTCTATGGATGTTTTGGGGGTACTATAGTTACTGCAAGTTCCCTGGTGCAGAGATTTAGACAGTAATCAATGTTTGCCCCAAAGTCAGGATTTTCAGAGTTAAGAGGCACAAGAACTAGCAGAAATAGCTCCCTGTGGCTCAGTTGGTAGAGCATGGTGTTTGCAATGGTGTTTGCAACGACCAGGGTTGTGGGTTAGATTCCCACGGGGGGGCAGTATGGAAAAAATAAATAAATAAAATAAATGTATGAAATGAATTGAAATGTATGCATTCACTATTGTAAGTCCCTCTAGATAAGAGCGTCTGCTAAATGACTAAAATGTAAATATGACATACTGAATGTAGTGTCCATGTATATTCAAACATTGTAACAAATTAATGTGCTCATTCAGGCAATAAGAGCTTTGTGGTTTCATGCTTTTAAGACTAATCAAGGCCAGCGTCAGGCCCTCTATAACCATAAGATTACTACATTACCATTTTCCCCAATTCAGAGTGGCACTGTAAAATTGTCAAGTGGTACTTGACTCTACATTTAATGCAAATGTTGTCATGGCTTCATTGAGAAGTACTTGGATCAGTAGATTATTACATGGGTATCCACATAGGTCTGTCTTGTAACACTGAAACATTTTCCTCATCTAGAGTCTGTAAGAGGACGACTGTCAGCTATAGTAAAGGCCACTTGTATCTGAATCAAGCTGAGAAGTTAACCTTTTTCTCATTTGTCTCTGTTAATGTCACACCTCCAGCTGCTTTAAAGGACTATGCATGAACATTTTGGCGCCCCCAGTCACACCCATTCACTACGTCACACAAATCTAAAATAATAAAAAATCAGTGAGGCGAAGTGAGCAAGTGCACGCCTTGGTAGGAAGCAAAGATAATTGTGACGTAGCCAGTGTTGATGCAGGAAGTTGTGATACTGGGCCAGTAGGCAGCATCTTCATTCTGATCTCAATGTCTCAGTGTATCATAGACACTGAGCTGTTTAGGTTCTCATGTTTTTGACCCCCCCCCCATCAAAGAGATTGAAATACATGAACACATGTTTGGTTGAGCTCATTTGCTTCCCTTGATGGTCCCTTGCCACCTCATTCACATTTCTTACATTAGGTTTCCTTGTATGTGAACGTGTAGGTAGACAACACAACTTTTCATATTTTCCTACAGAAGGTTACTTTGTTACTTACAGTATGGGCTCTATTTTAACAAACCTAACACAGGGGAACATCTTAGCGCTGGCAGTAGCGCTATAGGTACGATGTCGTAGTTGTTAAACATAGCATTCACACTGATATAGGGGATAGGCCCTACTGTAAATGCATTATGGCTGAGCTATGGACCTGCAAAATGTTGTCAATAAGCAAGATGAAATGCATTATTTATAAGGCCTAAATAGAGAGTGAATAACTCTAATGAAATTCTAATCAAAACAACTTGTTTTAAATAGGCTATGTCTAAATACAGTTGCTAGTGTGTGTAGACAACACTACAAGAAACATGCAAGGTCCAATTCCTCATTAAGCCCTTGTGGGTGTAGCGTTTTTAAGGAGAGGATCCGTAGGGCTGCACACTGGAGAAGGCGCTCATCCGTATTGCGGCATCTGCAGCCTGAGAATGCGGTCAGTGGCACAGAATTTCAGATCAATCACATGATTAGCCTCATGAAAACGTCTGGCCACTGGTATCCTATGGATCTTCTCCTTAACTCAAGGGCTTAATGACCTTTTATGTTTCTTCTAGTGTTGTCTACACACACTAAGCAGTCCGTCCGTATCTATTGCTTCTGATATTGCTATGTAGCCCAGACTGTTGTCTCTTCCCAGTTATATGTGAGATATGATTTGTCCATTTTTTTTCAATTCCTTTTTATATATTCTTTTATATATTAATATGCATTGACTCCCTATTCACCCGTCTCTAATTAACTATCTGCTTGCACTTGTTACGCACAGCAGGTGTTTTAAGTACGTGTCTTCTTAATTTGTTTGTACAGCACTGATGAAGGCATATGGTCAAAACGTATGCTCTGTTTATTTAAAAGAAATCTATATTTTTTAAAAGCACCACGGCACTTTCACTTTTTCTATTCTTTTGAGCATGGAATAAATGAGTTGTATTATTTTTGCGTATCGGCCTCCTGGGGTTATTCCTCTTCATGGTTTTGAGTGAAGTACTTATTGAACTCTATATACATAATGGAACCATCTTACGAATCTCATTCACACTTCTCCAGAAATAGCAGACAGCTCCTTAATTTCATTGCATGTGAGCCATGGACGTTCTTATCTTAAAACCATGAATAAGTTTGGTTTTTAATGAACTTGTGTATTTGTTTCTCTTTTTTTTCTCTTTTGCAATAATATCTCTAAATAAATTGGGGTCAGAAGCATGATATCATAAAATTGCCAGGATAAAAAAGACATGACACATTGCTTTTGAACCAGCCTTCATTATAGTAGCCTAGGCCAAGGGTATATGTAGCCCACGGAGGGCTTGGTTTTTAATCATATGAAATGGAAAACAAGCAATTGTTACAGAAAAATAACTTCTAAATACGAGGGTCACCAGCATCATCTCATCTCTCGTTTCATGATGGTCATATGGACACATACAGGACTTTTTCCACATTTTGTTACGTTACAGCCTTATTCTAAAATGGATTAAATGCATTTTTTCCCTCATCAATCTACACACAATACCCCATTGTGTCGAGGCACAGATCTAGGGAAGGGTATCAAAAAATGTCTTCAGCATTGAAGATGCCCAAGAACACAGTGGCCATCATTCTTAAATGGAAGAAGTTTGGAACCACCAACTCTTCTTACAGCTGGCTGCCCAGCCAAACAGCAATCGGGAGAGAAGGGCCTTGGTCAGGGAGGTGACCAACAACCCATTGGTCACTCTGACAGAGCTCCAGAGTTCCTCTGTAGAGATGGGAGAACCTTCCAGAAGGACAACCATCTCTGCAGCACTCTACCAATCAGGCCTTTATGGTAGTGGCCAGAAGTAAGCCACTCCTTAGTAAAGGGCATATGACAGCCCACTTGGAGTTTGCCAAAAGGCACCTAAAGCACTCTCAGACCATGAGAAAAAAGATGATCTTCTCTGATGAAACCAAGATTGAACACTTTGGCCTGAATGCTAAGCGTCAAGTCTGGAGCAAACCTGGCGCCATCCCTACGGTGAAGCATGGTGGTGGCAGCATCATGTTTTGGGGATGTTTTTCAGCAGCAGGGACTAGGAGACTAGTCAGGATCGAGGAAAAGATGAACAGAGTAAAGTACAGAGATCCTTGATAAAAACCTGCTCCAGAGCGCTCAGGACCTCAGACTGGGGTGAAGGTTCACCTTCCAACAGGACACCGACCCTAAGCACACAGCCAAGACAACGCAGGAGTGGCTTCGTGACAAGTCTCTGAATGTCCTTGAGTGCTCCAGCCAGAGTCCGGTCTTGAACCCGATCGAACATCTCTGGGAGACCTGAAAATAGCTGTGCAGCGATGCTCCCCATCCAACCTGACAGAGCTTGAGAGGATCTGCAGAGAAGAATGGGAGAAACTCCCCAAATACAGGTGTGCCAAGCTTGTAGCATCTTACCCAAGAAGACTCAAGGTTGTAATCGCTACCAAAGGTGCTTCAACAAAGTACTGATTAATGGGTCTGAATACTTACAGTACCAGTCAAAAGTTTGGGCACATCTACTCATTCCAGGGTCATTCTTTATTTTTACAATTTTCTAAATCGTAGAGTAATAGTGAAGACATCAAAACTATGAAATAACACAAATAGAATCATGTAGTAACCAAAAAAGTGTTTTTACAAATCAAAATATATTTTAGATTCTTCAAAGTAGCCACACTTTGCCCCGATTACAGCTTTTCACACTCTTTGCATTCTCTCAACCAGCTTCATGAGCAACGCTTTTCCATCAGTCTTGAAGGAGTTCCCACATATGTTGAGCACTTGTTGGCTGCTTTTCCTTCACTCTGTGGTCCAACTCATCCCAAACCAACCCAATTGGGAGGCCAGGTCAAATAGCCTTTACAAAGTCTGGAGGTGTGTTTTGGGTCAGTGTCCTGTTGAAAAAACAATGATAGTCCCACTAAGTGCAAACCAGATGCGATTGTGTATCGCTGCAGAATGCTGTAGTAGCCATGCTGGTTAAGTGTGCCTTGAATTCTAAATAAATGACTGACCTTGTCACTAGCAAAGCACCCCCGCACCATCCCTTATCGCTTTGTTATTATGGGGGGTATTGTGTTTAGATTGATGAGGGGGAAAAAACGAATGTATCCATAATATCATTTATTTTACCTTTATTTAACTCGGCAAGTCAGTTAAGAACAAATTCTTATTTTCAATGACAGCCTAGGAACAGTGGTTTTATTGCTTTGTTCAGGGGCAGAACGACAGATTTTTACCTTGTCAGCTTGGGGATTCGATCTAGCAACCTTTTGGTTAATAGTCCAATGCACTAACCACTAGGCTACCTGCCACCCCATAAGGCTGTAATGAGGCTGTATAAGGCTGTAATAAGGCTGTAATGTAATAAAATGTGGAAAAAGTCAAGGAGTCTGAATACTTTTCGAATGCACTGTATAGCTTACATGATGGGGGTTTTACGCATGTCCAAAATGGGAGCTGGCTAAAATGTCAGCCTCTAATACATAGATAAAAAGGGGATGTCCACTCACTGTTTTGCTGCTCCCAAACTTGATCTTTTAATAAAGCTTTGGTTGTTAAGATTGATTTCAAACCAGTCACACGAGCCAAACCCTTTATTGATAGGCTTGCCTAATTGGCCAACGCATTAGGCAGAACAAGAAAATGTGGCTTCATTGAGGGGAGGTTATGCTTGTTTTAAATCAAATGAAACTAAATGGAGAAAAACATTAGTTTTTTATGTTTATTAATGCAAGGGTTACTGGCACAAACACAGATCTCTCTTGTTCCATGAGCATAAAGGGCACTCTGCATCACGGCCGGATAGGTTGCGCCACCACTCACAAAATCCATGGCATTACCAACTGCCTTACCGCTATCACCTGCTGTTCGATGGTCTTTAATATCCCGATATGCGCTTCATTTTAAGCACACACCTCAAATATTGCCACCTCTCCCACCTCGAGAGCCCTATGTGATCTTTATGTCCTTATCCACTTCAATGTTGATTATACATCTGCCAATATTCAACAACTCACCCATTCTCCAATAAGTTTGACTCAGGTAGTCTCAAGTTTTGACTGTATTGTAGGTGTCAGGCTCACACGCAGATGTTGTTTAAGGCAGAAACAGCTGTTGCAACCTCCTGAGAGCTCCGTGCATCTGAAGTATGACATCAAAGCATCTCTCATTGCTAATGGCCATCATGCTGCAGACAGGGTGGGAGCCTCATGAAAAAGATTGTGCAGTCGTGGAAATACCTTTTAATTACCCTTTCCTTACTGACATGTACAATAGGAATTGTTTTTAGAAGAAAGTCTGAGAAATAGAAGTTGGTCATAGAATACTTGTCATCATTCATGCTGTCATTCTTTTATCTAATTTTCACACACATTACATTACTATAATTAATTTGATAGTATGCATTGTATTACCGTTGTAAAAAACCTAAGGGTTTGGAAGATTGACACAGTCATTTGGGCTTTTTCAGGCATGCAAAATCATTTATGATCAGCAGCTAGAGCACCATGTCTCAGATGTGTTGTTCCCACTGTACGCAAAGAGACACTTGAGGAAGAGCCAGGGAGAGAGATGAAAGTGAGTGGTATTGCTAACATCCAACCCCAGGCAGTTGTTCATGAATATCAAAGAACATCTGTGGTATGGCAACTTTGTGAAATTAAAACAGGCTCCACCGGGTTTTTACCTGTTCATTTAACCAGGGTAATCTGTCGTGAAGATACAATCATCATGTTCTATTTTGTTTCATATAACAGCTAAAATACAATACGTCGATTGTTTGGTCGTTGGGCTGTTGGTCGACCGAGATTGTTTTAGTCGAGCGGTAACAAATATATATATTTGCGCCCATCTCAGTGAACTAATCCATTGCGGAGGCCTAGACTAAAAGTAAATTGATGCTTGATTCGAAAATGTGGTCAGAGGATCATATGGACGGTGTTACGTAATTGCTGAGCCTCGAGGCATGCAGAGGCCAAATCGAGCTCTGTACCACATTGCCAGTTCTGTCAAGTTAGTCATTGTCTTTTGTTTGGAGCACTCCTGTCAATGTTGAGTAAGGACACGCATGCATAAAAATAGGCCTATGGGCTACCTGGCCTGCGCGCAAATGTAGGCATATAAATGTGCCCATTTGGGGATCTGATAGTATTTCTGATTGGCTTAACGCACCACCACTAATGACCTGTGGAGCTTCTCAAATTAATGTTTTCTTCACATCAAACAGCAAACAACGAAGTCTGTTTTTACATCCATTGAGATTTACAATAGTTCCTCGAGGTATTTGAAAAATCTTTCCAGCTCTCTCCCTTTCGATATACACTCAGCGTGAAAGGAAAAAAATGTCATGTTGTGAGCTAGTGGAAACGTCATAAAATAGGCTTCTTATCAGTGCATGACTTGGACTGAAATAGGTTCCGGTACTCATTTTGGGGTGTTGGTACTGTTTATATTTAGGTGGAGGAGCTCCATAATACTTTTGAGCAAATATTCTATAAGAGGAACAGGAGCTCAAGCAGTAGGACATTCCAGGGTGCCGTTACTCAGCTCGGGTGAGCTCTTGCCCAAGTCAAGCACTGCTTCTTATCACTTGCGCAAATAACCTACAGCTGCTGTGTCTGTTCCGAGCTCACTGGCGCAGGCAACTGCAGGCCCAGAATATTTAATACAATGTTGTAAGTTCGCTAGCGCAAGCTTTGGACCAGACCCCAAGTTAATAGTTGATACAATGTTTCAAGTTTGTTGCAGACAGGCCATGTGTAGCCAATGTGATTTATAGGATATTTATTTTTTTATCATGATATTTTTACATTTACATTTATTTTAACATATTTTAGTAATTTAGCAGACGCTCTTATCCAAAGCGACTTACAGTAGTGAATGCATACATTTCATCCATTTCATTTCATGCATTTAAATATATATATATATTTTTCTAAATTGTACTGGCCCCCCATGGGAATCAAACCCACAACCCTGGCGTTGCACACACCATGCTGGCGTTGCAAACACCATGCTCTACCAACTGAGCCACAGGGAAGCTGGGAACCTGCAGGGTGCAATGTTTTTATTCTTTTGCTTTATGTAGGCTATTTTTACATAGTTGGGAATGGCAGTAGAAGTTACTTTTTAGGTTTGTATCATTTTCATTTAGCTTTGGATATAATTTTGATTAGCCACATGACAATGATTTTGAGATATGAAGACATAATTATAAAATTAAACTTTTTCACAAAAATGTGCATATGAAAACCGTAATTGGCATGCAGATCGGTAGAAATGGTAAGATAACTTTGCATTCCATATGAGAAAGGTTGCTGACTCCTCGTGTAGCCTATTACCGGCATCTTCAGGAGAGTAATGGCAGAATCTGCGAAAGCCAGCAGGAGCGGGGAGGAGAATAGTTGGGTCAGGTTATTTTATTTCTTCTGGTTATCTAGATCTCTGGCGCCCTCTTGAAGCATCAAACCATAAGCTTAAAGCATCAGACAACCTCAATGCACATAGTTGATTTTATTAAAACACATAGGGTGTGTCTATATATGGAAAAATACACCTATAACATTTTGAGCAATCGATTGGTCGAAGGAACAGATGACTTTCGGTCGACCGAGAATTATTTTAGTTGGGGACAGCCCTAGTTTACCATATAGTAGAATCTGGAATGATACAGTAGATGGCAGAATG
The DNA here is from genome assembly GCF_901001165.1 of Salmo trutta. Taxonomy (NCBI): domain Eukaryota; kingdom Metazoa; phylum Chordata; class Actinopteri; order Salmoniformes; family Salmonidae; genus Salmo; species Salmo trutta. The sequence continues at coordinate 22,814,540 of NC_042974.1, forward strand.
CATGCACAGTCAATTTTGTAATATTTATGTTGTGGAGAATAACACCAGGCAGGAGACGGGAGTACAGGCTAGCGTGTCGTTTAGTAAAACATCTCGTGCAATACCACTTAGGACCATAGTGTACATGTGCACTGTCTAATAGGTGTCGTAACGTAACACTGTCGTAATGCATTACTGCTTAGTAATATCATTGCAACTAATATAGACAGACGTAGATCACAGATACTACGCTCCTGCACCATAGCCTTTAACTCCTAAGAATGAGGTAAGTATTCTGCTCAGGGGATTATTCTGCTCAGAAGGAGGAACTTGTGCCCTATTAACTAAAGACAGGTAATGTCCTTTTTCTTTCACTTTGCTTTAGAACGTATCAGTCTTTGTTATTTCACTGTTCATTTTTCAACTCAAAGGTCAAGCTTTTGAGGTGCTCTTTGCTGTTGAAAAGGATACCTCCGCTCTTTCTGGACTTCCAGTGGTAGGCCAGGTTCAGGTGGGAGGTCAGGCTGTGTCTCTTTTGTACGTCCACAGTCCTGGGGGTCGTTGTTCTCGTTCTCTCTGCATGTCTCTGCTGGGGCATTGGACTGTAGCAGATGATCCACATAAACGTTGACATGGCAATGATGAACTTGGACATGGTAGGTAAAAAGAGCTATGTTTCAAAGGATCACACCTTCTTGGGATGTCTGAAATCACGTACCATCACCCTTTTCTCCCTCTTCGAATTCTCTGACAGTCTGAGTCTGTCATGAGCTTTCTTCTGTTGTATCTGGTGCTTAGCCACAGTGTTGGACAAGTCTGGTTTCAACAGTGTCAGGTGGGTACGTGGTTGGCGTTTCAGAAACAGTTCAGCTGCTGTACATTCCTTTACTGTGTGTGTGGTGTGTTCCGGTAAATGAACAGCAAGTGGGCAAGCCTTTGGTGGGTGGGCACAGACTGAACCTTGAGTCTAGTCCTTCTTAAAGGTTTGCACTGCTCTCCGCTGCTCCTTTTGATGCAAGATGGTAAGGTGGTAGCAGGATGTGCCTTAATCTGTTGTTTTGCGAAACATTTAGAAGTGGTTCCAGATAACTGCGGGCGAGTGCTTTAATTTGAGTGACCCCTGGAAGTCCCTCATACAGGTCAGATAGCAGTCTCCTCCAGAACTTGGGAGGTAACATCACCCTTGATCCCCACAGAACAAAACCTTGATTTGTAGATAACTGATATGTGTTATTGTTGAATGGACAAAGGCTATTGTTGCTTACAAAGGTTGGCCCGCCCACCTATGTTAAGTCCAAGACTTTTGAAAGCACTGGGTCTTTCCTTATTTCCTTTGCTATGTCTGAAGGAGATATATGCAGTTTGTTGATGAGAGAGATCTGGAAGAGTGCCCCATTATTTCAATGGCGGTGTCACTTTTGCATGGTAGTCTTGATAGTGCATCTGTATTTGTACTCAATCTCGTGGTCGTAGGCTAGCCGTATCAGAGCCCAAAGTTGCATTCAAAGTACAGCCATGGTTGCTATGGCTGATTTTGGTCCAAGGATGGCCAACAGAGGTTTGTGATCTGTCAGCAATTGGAAGTTCCTTCTGTAGAGGTATTTGTAAAAATTCTTCACTCCAAATATTATGCTCAGGGCTTCCTTCTGAATTTTTCTCACTTGGTGACAGAGTCTGTGATGCAAATGCGATGGGGTGTTCTTCACCTGATGATAAAATATGTGAGATGATGGCTCCTACTCCGTATGAAGATGCATTACTCGCGAGCCTCAGCTTCATCTCTGTGTTGTAGTGGTCAAGCCGCTTGCTCTTTAGAAGATGCTGTTTGCAAGTTTCGAATGCTTCTTCTAATTGTGAAAACCATTTCCACATTGTGTTGGCCTGCAGCAGTTGGTGAAGCGGATGCAACAGTGTGGATAGGTTTTTGTAGGGGATAATACATTTTTCGTAAGGAAAAATCTAGTCTGAAATTTCAAAGTGGAAATTACAAACTTCAGAAGCCTTTTTAAATCTCAAATACATTATATGTTTTACATTTCCTACATTGCAGGGTGATCAAATTGAGATCCTACATCTGTAGTTCAGGAACCCCAAACATTACCTCAGCTCTGATACATTCGTGGTTGCTGGTGCTGAAGGTTGGGTGCAATCCTTGTGCGTTGATCTTGTATCCGAGATACCTGGAGAAACTCACGCATTGTGTCACATCCTGGCCAGTATAAGGGTTAATTGGTATTGTAGTTTGGTCAGGACGTGGCAGAGGGTATTTGTTTTATGTGGTTCAGGGTGGTGTTTTGGTAAAAGGGCGTTTGATTTAGTATTTCCGGGTTTTTGGTTTATGATCTATGTTTATGTAATTCTATGTCTAGTCTAGGTAGTCTGTTTTCTATGTAGAGTTAATTGGGGTGGACTTCCAATTGAAGGCAGCTGTGTGGTGTTGCCTTTGATTGGAAGTCCTATATTAGTTGGGTGTGTTTGTCTGTTTAATTGTGGGAGATTGTTCTGAGTTTAGACTTGTGCCTTGCCAGACTGTGTGTAATTCGTTGTTCGTTTCGTTTTGTTGTTTTGGAGTGTTCTTTTTGATTTAATAAATGTTCAAAATGAACAACCGCATGCCTGCTGCGTTTTGGTCCTCCTTCACCGACGACAAGCGTGACACATTGTCTATATTTAATTCTCACTCCAAAACACTGAGAAACACGTCTGCTTTTTTTCATCTTTTGAGTTCATTTGCAGCCAGCCAACGCTCAAAGCACTCTAAATAGTTATCAAAATCCTATTTTGTAGCCTCAAACTCTGGTACTTTACCAATGGTTGCCATTTTCATAGTTATTTGTTCTGTTTCTACATTCACTTGTATTCCTTAATTTTCAGAATGTTCATCTAATTCTTCAAGTTTTTGCAATTTCTTCATTTTCTACACACATTTGTAATCATGCACACACTGTTTTACGTTTATTTTGTCTTCGTATGCCTATTTCTTTTTGTAAAAAATATTTTCCCCTTTATCAGAATACATATTCTCCACTGAGATCACCCTTTTTTCAATGGGTTCAGTGCCAGTTCTTACTTTCACCACCAGTGTCGATTTTCTGGACTCCAATAGGCTCACTATTAGCAGCTTCCAATCACTGTGCTATTTAGTAATGCTTAGCTAGCTTTATAGCAGTCTTCTACTGGCAGTAAAAACTGACGATTGCCATTGCCATCATATTTTCGAATTTCATTACTCATTCTTCCCTTCAAGCAATGTCCGTTTATGAAGTTTGATCACCTCATCGCCACTGTAATATTTGTGTTGTTGAGAATATCCCCAGGCAGGAGACGGGAGTACAAGAAGTGTGTCGTTCATTAAAACATCTCGTGCAATACCACTTAGGACCATTAGGTGTCTGTCTACTAGGTGTTGTAACATAACACTGCCGTAATGCATTACTGCTTAGTAACAGCATAGTAACTAATATTGACAGATGTAGATCACAAAACAAAAAATGTAAGTCTCAGTAGTTCTAAAGATTCCATTTCCATACTTTGAACACACAATCAATTATACCTGTCAACACAATACATAAAAAGTATGCTGAGGAACTTCATCTTCACTTCTGTACATTTTCAGTTTCCTGCACTCTCCAAGAAGGCATGAAGAAGAAAGTCAATCCGGTAGTTGACTTGACTGACTTTCAATCAGTATTGGGGAAGCTACATTTACATTTAGATAATATAGTTTACCAAGCTACCAGTTACTGCCCACTGGAGGAAGTTAAGCTACCCTTAAGAAAAATACAGTTTACTTAACTAAAGTTACCTTGAAAAAGTAGTTCATGTTTTTTTTTTTACGGAAATAAACTGAACCAGAGCCAAAACCACTTCAAACAGCGAAACATGATGAAGAAGCCTGGTCGTCAGGGGAAGCCTAGTCGTCAGGGGGAACAGGAACTCTCTCATTTAAAATGAGGTAAAAATATTAATGGAATAGGTTTAGAGATGCTGCGAAAATATATTCAAAAGCATTTATAAAATGTCAGGGCTTGAAGATATAAGGTAACGTGGGGTAACCAGCACCCCCAATAACAATGTCCATTTGCTGACACAAAGAGTTTGGTAAAATTGTGGTATGTGGATGATGGTCTTGCTTGGACTATGAATGGAATTAAGTGGCTATAGTTTACACATTTTTTGTTATTTAATGAAATGTTGTTTTTATAAATGGGCTGTTTTCCCCAAGTACCAGGGCAATAACAATAACGAGGCTATAAACAGGGGGTACCGGTACCGAGTCAATGTGTGGGGGTACAGGTTAGTCGTGGTGATTTAAGTATTATGTACATGTAGGTAGGGGTAAAGTGACTATGCATAGATAATAAACAGCGAGCAGCAGAATTGTAAAAGTAAAAGGGGGGGGGGGTCAATGCATTCAATGCAACGGGTAGCCATTTGATACATTTTTCAGCGGTGGAAGTTGTTAAGGTGCCATTTTGACCTAGACTTAGTGCTCCGGTACCGCTTGCCGTGCGGTAGCATAGAAAACAGTCTATGACTTGGGTGGCTGGAGTATTTGACCATTTTTTGGGCCTTCCCGAGACACCGCCTAGTGTATGCTGTATGACACCCCAGAGGACAGTTGACCCCTGTCTATAGGTCATTGGCAACCAGTGGTGTGGAACATGTGTCAACTATAAACTATTTAAACACTTGCCCCCAAATCCCCCTACCCCAAAACATGTAAATGTTGGACTACAAATTGTGCCTTCCTGTGTTATAGTTAAGCCAAAATGTTTATTCTATTCTACTGAGCCATTTACTTTTTTTTGGCAGGAAGCTTGGCCCCAGTGATGTACTGGGCCGTACGCACTACACTCTGTAGCACCTTCTGTTCGGATGTTGAGCAGTTGCCAGGTAGTGACGCAACCGGTCAGGATACTCTCGATGGTGCAGTTGTAGAACTTTTTGAGGATCTGGGGCCAAATCTTTTCAGTCTCCTGAGGGGGAATAGGCGTCATGCCCTCTTCACTCTTGCCCTCTTGTTGTGTTTGGACTATGATAGTTTGTTGGTGACGTGGACACCAAGGAACTTGAAGCTCTCGACCCGCTCCACTTCAGCCCCGTTGATGTGAATGGGGGTGTGTTCGGCCCTCCTGTTTCTGTAGTCCACGATCAGCGTGGCAGATGTGGTGTTGCCTACCCTTATCACCTCGGGGCGGCCCGTCAGGAAGTCCAGGATCCAGTTGCAGAGGGAGGTGTTTAGTCCCAGGGTCCTTAGCTTAGTGATAAGCTTTGTGGGCACTATGGTGTTGAACGCTGATTTGTAGTCAATGAACAGCATTCTCACGTAGGTGTTCCTTTTGTCCTGGTGGGAAAGGGCAGTGTGGAGTGCAATTGAGATTGCGTCATCTGGTGTTGATGTGAGCCATGATGTCACGTCCTGACCAGTAAAGGGGTTATTTGTCATTGTAGTATGGTCAGGGTGTGGCAGGGGGTGTTTTTTTTGTGTGTTTTGGGGTTGGTTTATTTAGAGGAGATTTGTTCTAGTTTTCATTTTCTATGTTCGTTTTCTATGTGTGGCTGAGTATGGTTTCCAATCAGAGGCAGGTGTCTTTCGTTGTCTCTGATTGGAAGCCATACTTAGGCAGCCCTTTTTTCCTTTGGGTTTGTGGGTGGTTGTTTTCCGTTATAGTCTTTGTACCTGACGGGACTGTGTTGGTCGTTTGTTATTTTGTCAAGTGTGTTCACTAAAAAGTTTGAAAATGAGCACTATCCACGCTGCGTCTTGGTCTCCATTTTACGACCCCTATGACAGAACCACCCACCAAAAGAAGACCAAGCAGCGGGGTAAGGAGTAGGAGAAATATTTGGAGTCGTGGACATGGGAGGAGATTTTAGACGGGAAGGGACCCTGGAGGCAGGCTGGGGCGTATCGTCGACCAAAGGAAGAACTGGAGGCAGCGGAGGCAGCGAAGGCAGAGCGGCGCTACTATGAGGCACTGTATAAGCCAAGAGGCAAGTCCAAAAACCTTTTGGGGGGGGCACACGGGAGTTGGGCAGAGTCAGGGTGGAGTCTTGAGCCAACTCCCCGTGCTTACCGTGGGGAGCGGGTGAAGAGGAGAGCACCGAGCTATGCGGAAATGCGCACGATATCGTCCACACGCACGCACAGTCCGGTGCGGTCAGTACGGCTCCACGGCGTTGCCGGCAGCCAGGGAGAAGTGCCCCGGCGCAGCGCATCTGGCCGCCAGTGCGTCTCCTCGGTCCAGCTTACGCTCTACGCACGGCAGCCCTCACTCTCCAGCACAGCCCAGTTTGCCCTGTGCCAGCGCTCCGCCCGTGCCGGGCTACATTGACCATTCAGCCAGGACGGGGTGTGCCAGCCCTGAGCTCCAGACTGCCCAGTGTGCCCCGTGCCTGCTCGGTGCACCCAGTCTCCTGTAAGTCTCCCCAGTCCGGGGAGACCGGTCCCAGCTCCACGCAGGTGACCTCCAGCGACGCTCCTCAAGTCGGAGCCTCCAGCGACGCTCCCCAGTCAGGAGCCTCCAGCGACGCTCCTCAGCCCGGAGCCTCCAGCGACGCTCCCCAGTCAGGAGCCTCCAGCGACGCTCCTTAGCCCGGAGCCTCCAGCGACGCTCCCCAGTCAGGAGCCTCCAGCGACGCTCCTCAGCCCGGAGCCTCCAGCGACACTCCCCAGTCAGGAGCCTCCAGCGACGCTCCTCAGCCCGGAGCCTCCAGCGACACTCCTCAGCCCGGAGCCTCCAGCGACACTCCTCAGCCCGGAGCCTCCAGCGACGCTCCTCAGCCCGGAGCCTCCAGTGACGCTCCTCAGCCCGGAGCCTCCAGCGATGCTCTTTTTTCCTTTGGGTTTGTGGGTGGTTGTTTTCGGTATAGTCTGTGAACCTTACTGAACTGTTTGTCGTTTGTTTATTTTGTTTGATTGCTCACTCTAAATAAAGAAGGAAGATGAGCACTATACCCGCTGTGCCTTGGTCTGTCCCTTACGACGCTTATGACACATGACCAGCCTTTCAAAGCACTTCATGGCTACAGACGTGTGTGCTACGGGGTGGTAGTCATTTAGGCAGGTTACCTTGTCTGTCTTCGGCACAAGGACTATAGTGGTCTGCTTGAAACTGGCAAGTGTCAGTGAAGACACTTGCCGGTTAGTTAGCGCATGCTCTGAGTACACGTCCTGGTAATCATCTGTCCCCGCGGCCTTGTGAATGTTGACCTGTTTAATGGTCTTACTCACATTGGCTACGGAGAGCGTGATCGCACAGTCGTCCGGAACAGCTGGTGCTCTCATGCATGCTTCAGTGTTGCTTGCCTCGAAGTGAGCATAAAAGGCCTTTAGCCCGTCTGGTAGGTTCGCGTCACTGGGCAGATCACATCACTGGGCAGATTGCACAAGATTGTGCTATTTTCTTAGGTTTTTTTGCATTGTTTGTAACTTTTTTTTAAACGTATTTTGTGCATAATGTTGTTGCTACCTTCTCTTATGACCTAAAATAACTTCTGGACATCAGAACAGTGATAACTCACCTCAAACTGGAAGAAGATTTTTCTTTTAACGAGTCCGACGTGAAGGATATACTGCTTTCCCGGGAACAGGCCCAAATCCCTGTCATTTGCTTGAAGAAAATATGTAGAAAAAGGAGGCGGAGGTCGGGCTGCCTTCTAAGAATTCGTAGGCGAGCGAGTAAACCCCCACTGCCATCCGTTCTATTGGCCAATGTGCAATCATTGGAAAATAAAATCAGTGACCTACAATCAAGATTAAACTACAAACGGGACATTAAAAGCTGTAATATCTTTTTTTTCGTGGAGTCGTGGCTGAACGACGACATGAATAACATACAGCTGGCGGGTTATACACTGTATCGGCAGGATAGAATGGCAGCCTCTGGTAAGACAAGGGGTGGCTGTCTATGTATCAAGGTTTTGTTTGCCTGAGGTAGAATATCTCATGATAAGCTGTAGACCACCCTATATACCTAGAGAGTTTTCATCTATACTCTTCGTAGCTAAATCCATTTTACCTCATTTCTACCAACATGTTAAATGTGCAACCAGATGGAAAAATAACTCTAGACCACCTTTACTCCACACACATAGACGCATACAAAGCTCTTCCTCGCACTCCATTTGGCAAATCTGACCATAAATTTATCCTGATTCCTGCTGATTCCTGCTTACAAGCAAAATTTAAAGCAGAAAGCACCAGTGACTTGGTCAATAAAAAAGTGGTGATATGAAGCAGATGCTAAGCTACAGGACTGTTTTGCTAGCACAGGCTGGAAAATTGTCTGGGATTCTTCCGATGGCATTGAGGAGTACACCACATCAGCCACTGGCTTCATCAATAAGTGCATCGATGACGTCGTTCTGACAGTGATTGTACGTACATACCCCAACCAGAAGCCATGGATTACAAGCAACATCCGCACTGAGCTAAAGGGTAAAGCTGCCACTTTCAAGGTGCGGGACACTAACCCGGAAGCTTATAAGAAATTCCGCTATGCCCTCCGACGAACCATCATACAGGCAAAGCGTCAGTACAGGACTAAGATTGAATTGTACTACACCGGCTCCCACGCTCTTCGGATGTGGCAGGGCTTGCAAACTATTACAGACTACAAAAGAAAGCACAGCTGAGAGATGCCCAGTGACACGAGCCTACCAGGCGAGCTAAATTACTTCTATGCTCGCTTCAAGGCAAGTAACACTGAAACATGCATGAGTGCACCAGTTGTTCCGGACAACTGTGTGATCACGCTCTCCGCAGCCGATGTAAGACCTTTAAACAGGTCAACATTCACAAGCCCGCAGGGCCAGACGGATTACCAGGACGTGTACTCCGAGCATGCGCTGACAAACTGGCAAGTGTCTTCACTGACATTTTCAACCTCTCCCTGTCTGAGTCTGTAATACCAACATGTTTCAAGCAGACCACCATAGTCCCTGTGCCCAAGAACACTAAGGTAACCGGCCTAAATGACTACTGACCCTTAGGACATAGGTCTGTAGCCATGAAGTGCTTTGAAAGGCTGGTCATGGCTCACATCAACACCATTATCCCAGAAACCCTAGACCCACTCCAATTTGCATACCGTCCCAACAGATCCACAGATGTTGCTCTCTCTATTGCACTCCACACTGCCCTTTCACACCTGGACAAAAGGAACACCTATGTGAGAATGCCATTAATTGACTATTAATTGAACAGCTCAGTATTCAACACCATAGTGCCCTCAAAGCTCATCACAAAGCTAAGGACTCTGGGACTAAACACCTCCCTCTGCAACTGGATCCTGGACTTCCTGACGGGCCGCCCCCAGGTGGTAAGGGTAGGAAACATCACATCCGCCACGCTGATCCTCAACACGAGGGCCCCTCAGGGATGCGTGCTCAGTCCCCTCCTGTTCTCCCTGTTCACTCATGACTGCATGACCAGGCACGACTCCAACACCATCATTAAGTTTGCCGATGACACAACAGTGGTAGGCCTGATCACCGACAACAACAAGACAGCCTATAGGGAGGAGGTCAGAGACCTGGCCGTGTGGTGCCAGGACAACAACCTCATCCTCAATGTGATCAAGACAAAGGAGTTGATTGTGGACTACAGGAAAAGGAGAACCAAGCATGCCCCCATTCGGCAGGTAGCCTAGTGGTTAGAGTGTTGGACAAGTAACCAAAAGGTTGCAAGAACGAATCCCAGAGCTGACAAGGTAAAAATCTGTCGTTCTGCCCCTGAACAAGGCAGCTAACCCACAGTTCCTAGGCCGTCATTGAAAATAAGAATTTGTTCTTAACTGACTTGCCTAGTTAAGTAAAGGTAAAATAAATAACAATTAAAAACGGGGTTGAGAGCAGGTTGAGAGCTTCAAGTTCCTTGGTGTCCACATCACCAACAAATTAGCATGTTCCAAGCACACCAAGACATGTCGTAAAGAGGGCATGACAAAACCTATTCCCCCTCAGGAGACTGAAAAGATTTGGCATGGGTCCTCAGATCCTCAAAAGGTTCTACAGCTGCACCATCGAGAACATCCTGACTGGTTGCATCACTGCTTGGTATGGCAACTGCTCGGCCTCCAACCGCAAGGCACTACAGAGGGAAGTACGTACGGCCCAGTACACCACTGGGGCCAAGCTTCCTGCCATCCAGGACCTCAGTACCAGAGGAATGTCAGAGGAAGGCCCTAAAAATTGTCAAAGACTCCAGCCACCCTAGTCATAGACTGTTCTCTCTGCTACCGCACAGCAAGCGGTGCCGGAGCGCCAAGTCTAGGTCCAAGAGGCTTCTGAACAGCTTCTACCCACCAAGCCAAAAGACTCCTGGCCATCTTATCAATGGCTACCCAGACTATTTGCATTGCCACCCCTCCTTTCTTTTACGCTGCTGCTACTCTCTGTTATTGTCTATGCATAGTCACTTTAATAACTATACCTACATGTACATATTACCTCAATTTCCTCGACTAACCTTTGCCCCCGCACATTGACTCTGTACTTGTACCCCCTCTGTATAGCCTCGCTATTGTTATTTTACATCTGCGCTTTAATTATTTGTTACTGTTAATGCTATTTTTTAGGTATTTTTCTTAAAACTGCATTGTTGGTTAAGGGCTTGTAAGTAAGCATTTCGCTGTAATACCTGTTGTATTCAGCGCATGTGACAAATACAATCTTATTTTATTTGTATATGTTAGGAGCCCGTAAAATGCCAGCCATCCCCTCCCGCGTCATCTCTCTCAGCACTAAATAAATAAAATTTTGAAACAAAATGGCATTGCACATCTCACTATTAATATTCTCACTATGATGACGTTTTAATATACAGTGGGGGAAAAAAGTATTTGATCCCCTGCTGATTTTGTACGTTTGCCCACTGACAAAGAAATGATCAGTCTATCATTTTAATGGTAGGTTTATTTGAACAGTGAGAGACAGAATAACAACAAAAATATCCAGAAAAACACAAGTCAGAAATGTTATAAATTGATTTGCATTTTAATGAGGGAAATAAGTATTTGACCCCCTCTCAATCAGAAAGATTTCTGGATCCCAGGTGTCTTTTATACAGGTAACGAGCTGAGATTAGGAGCACACTCTTAAAGGGAGTGCTCCTAATCTCAGTTTGTTACCTGTATAAAAGACACCTGTCCACAGAAGCATTCAATCAATCAGATTCCAAACTCTCCACCATGGCCAAGACCAAAGAGCTCTCCAAGGATGTCAGGGACAAGATTGTAGACCTACACAAGGCTGGAATGGGCTACAAGACCATCGCCAAGCAGCTTGGTGAGAAAGTGACAACATTTGGTGCGATTATTCGCAAATGGAAGAAACACAAAAGAACTGTCAATATCCCTCTGCCTGTGGCTCCATGCAAGATCTCACCTCGTGGAGTTGCAATGATCATGAGAACGGTGAGGAATCAGCCCAGAACTACACGGGAGGATCTTGTCAATGATCTCAAGGCAGCTGGGACCATAGTCACCAAGAAAACAATTGGTAACACACTACGCCGTGAAGGACTGAAATCCTGCAGCTCCCGCAAGGTCCCCCTGCTCAAGAATACATATACAGGCCCGTCTGAAGTTTGCCAATGAACATCTGAATGACTCAGAGGACAACTGGTGAAAGTGTTGTGGTCAGATGAGACCAAAATGGAGCTCTTTGGCATCAACTCAACTCACCGTGTTTGGAGAAGGAGGAATGCTGCCTATGACCCCAAGAACACCATCTCCACCGTCAAACATGGAGGTGGAAACATTATGCTTTGGGGGTGTTTTTCTGCTAAGGGGACAGGACAACTTCACCGCATCAAAGGGACGATGGACGGGGCCATATACCGTCAAATCTTGGGTGAGAACCTCCTTCCCTCAGCCAGGGCATTGAAAATGGGTCGTGGATGGGTATTCCAGCATGACAATGACCCAAAACACACGGCCGAGGCAACAAAGGAGTGGCTCAAGAAGAAGCACATTAAGGTCCTGGAGTGGCCTAGCCAGTCTCCAGACCTTAATCCCATAGAAAATCTGTGGAGGGAGCTGAAGGTTCGAGTTGCCAAACGTCAGCCTCGAAACCTTAATGACTTGGAGAAGATCTGCAAAGAGGACTGGGACAAAATCCCTCCTGAGATGTGTGCAAACCTGGTGGCCAACTACAAGAAACGTCTGACCTCTGTGATTGCCAACAAGGGTTTTGCCACCAAGTACTAAGTCATGTTTTGCAGGGGGGTCAAATACTTATTTCCCCCATTAAAATGCAAATCATTTTATAACATTTTTGACATGAGTTTTTCAGGATTTTTTTGTTGTTATTCTGTCTCTCACTGTTCAAATTATCCTACTATTAAAATTATAGACTGATAATTTCTTTGTAAGTGGGCAAACGTACAAAACCAGCAGGGGATCAAATACTTTTCCCCCCCACTTTAAGGTCCTTCTTTTTTTATTTTGTCCAAATCATCCTAAAGTATCTAAAAAAATGACGTTTTATCTGTGTAAACAGACTTTATTAGGGCACGTCTACAGTGTGCACAAATCAGTTCACTTGCAAGACCTATTACGCTGGAAATATTTTAATGTTAATTTCAAGCACTTTTGATTTAGCTAGAGTGCACTTGCCAAGACCAGAATGAGCACAATCGCTATATAATGCAACATTTTTACAGACAAAACCATCAGTAGAGTCATTTTTATTTGCACAGCCTTTTATCCCCAACAAGTCAGTTTGATGGAAACTCCCCTCTGGTGGGAAAATGTGCATAGTGTTTTTATGCAGATTTTTGAATATTCGCATGTAAATCTGTCGCCAAATGGATGGCAACCTAGCTAGTATCCAGATTTCCATCCAACCTTTTTATGTGAGTAAAGTACATGTACATAATGATTCCGTGCCTACTTGTTCGGTCTGTGTTGTTTATTTTATGCCTGCTGGTTAGTCGGGCAGACAGAGAGAAGTGACAGAGGAATGCACTATCAACAAGGATAAAGAACAGTTGCTTCACGAGGTATCTCTACCTGAAAATGCATGATCTAAGTGATTGATAGTTGTTATTCAGCATTCATAAAAGTATGCCTTATTTACTTTGAAGAACTACTAAAATAGGGATTTTTTTTGTCAGACAGCATATGCAACAATTGAAATATTTTATTAAAGAAAAGTAATGTGAACAAATGATGGTTAAGTGAAAAGCAGTAATGGGCAGTCTCTACCATCATGACACTTTTATGAATTGCTTTATTCTGTCTGGTTACAGCATTCAACCCACATAATACAGTGCATTTCATTTAAAAACTGAAAACCATGATATTTTTTTTTATAATAGATCAGAAACCAAACCTTTTTAAAAATAGATCAGAAACCAAACCGACACTAATCGCTTAGCACTAGTAATCGCTCAGCATTGATGGTTTTGTGTTTCATTACAAAACAGCTAGTAAAGTTCAAAACCCATTTCACTTACATAGGAATTTAATCCATTTTTTTTATATGTGCACTATTTCATTACACACATTCAATTTGCTGGAAATTTGGGAAAATAGGCATATTGTTTTTATGCACTGGTGTAAAGTACCTCAGTAAAAATACTTTAAAGTACTACTTATATTGTTTTTTTGGCCATCTACTTTACTTTACTATTTATGTTTTTGACAAATTTTACTTTTACTTCACTACATTCCTTAAGAAAATATTGTACTTTTTACTCCATACATTTTCCTTGACACCCAAAAGTACTTGTTACATTTTGAATGCTTAGTAGGACAAGAAAATTGTCCAATTCACGCACTTATCAACAGAACATCCCTGGTCATCCCTACTGCATCCGATCTGGCGGACTCACTAAACACACATGCTTCGTTTGTACATGATGTTTGAATGTTGGAGTGTCCCCCTGGCTATCCGTAAATCATTTTAAAAAATGAGAAAGTGGTGCAGTCTGGTTTGCTTAATGTACGGAATTTGAAATGATTTATAATTTTACTTTTGATACTTAAGTATATTTTACCAATTACATTTACTTTTGATACTTAAGTATCTTTTAAACCAAATACTTTGACTTTTACTCAAGTAGAATTTTACTGTGTGACTTACTTCAGTCATTTTCTGTTAAGGTATCTTTACTTTTACTCAAGTATGACAATTGAGTACTTTTTCCACCACTGTTTTCATACGGATTTTAGAATATTCACATTAAAATCTGTAGCCAATTGGATGGAAACCTAGCTAGTGACAGCTTGTGAGATAAACAAGAAAGGAAAATGCTCTACTTCTAGATAAACACTTAAAACTAATATACCCTGTCGCTTCACAAGATAAAACCTTCTGCTGTCTTACAGCATTGTTCCGGAATAAAAAGATAAAAAGAAAAAAACAAAGTCACACACTAATTATTCTCATAGTTTACTCTCCGTTAGTCAGCACCTCTACAAAACAAACATTTTTGGGTGTGCGTCAGCTTATGCCTTTTACTAGACTAGAATAACAAAGATGACATTTAACATGTGACAGCACATATTCAAGACTACACACTCATTCTATTGCAACATGTTGGGAAGTAAATGATTCATACCATAGAAAAATCACTGCTCCAAAGGCTTCTCCTCTTCAAACACTTTCACTTACCATTTTCACAAAGCCAAGGCATTTTGCTGCATTCATAATGCATATGTACTAAGGAACTGCATTACGGGGAAGTGATTTCTGTCTATTCGGCTATTTCCTTTACCTCACCTCTCAGAGCCAGAAAAGTGGAGCATTAAGGTGTCCCTGATTTCTCTCATCTACCATCACTAGTGTTGAGCCAAAGGTGGTAATGGCTGTTCCTTTCACACTCAGTCCACCTGCTTAGTGACATTTTGGGACAAGTTTTCAGTACCTGCATATCACACAAGCACATTTTGGACTGTCCATTTGTGTTTTCTGATACAGTCTGATGCTGGAGGTTATTAATGGAGGATAATGCTCTTTTGAGGCCCATTTAATGTGTTCGGATAAAAACACTATCTACTGTCAGAGAGAAGAAAGATGTGTTAATGAAGCCACTGTGACTAAAAGGTGGGTGTTCAAGTGCTAAGCAAAAAGAAAGGGTGACAGCAATGAGTAAGCACATCGAAGCACAGAATGGGTGCATAAATTAATAGGAATGAGTGTCATGCTAATCATTCTGTGCACAAATTGATGACAGGCTGTCGCTTAAGTCTTGGCTGCATAATAACATTTCTCATGATTTTTATTGGGCTGCAGTCTACCTCTTTATAGTGTCAAACATATGATTATATGCCAGTTTGTTCATTCAGAAGTGTGTCTTAATAATTTTGATGGACTATCCTTGAGGCAATATTTTGCTTATTATTATTAATGAATCAATTGCGACAGCAGACAGGGACATGTGGTGAGTTGTTATTCAGGGAGAGTTTCTTCAGTTTTCATTTGAAGAGTTATAAATGTGTGAGTGCTGACATTTTTACAGCCTCAACAAACTGTTCATTATTGATTGATGCGCCAGCATGCTTTTCCTTAGTGTTTCTGTCCAGTGAAGATTCCTTTGCTTCAAGTGAAAGACTTTCAATTTATCAGTGGCAGCTGCATCTTAATACTAGAATAGTGTTGCTCAAGCCCATGTTAAATGAGAAACCATTTCCTGCAGCTGTATGCCATGTTGTGACTGCAGCTCCAGGAGTGGGTATTTGGGTCCATGCTGCTTGAAGGGGTGATTTATGTGAATATCTTTTTTGCCAGTTGGGGAAGACAGATGGGGTTTCTCGAGACAATGGCTAATGTTTCACATTGGGAACCAGAGCTAAGTAGGTTATAATGTAGGTTACATGTAACTAAAGATTGATGAACAGAGATTGTACTTTTCATTGCAACTGCATCATTTGTCAAATCAATGTTTTATTTGTAACATGCGCCGAATACAACAGGTGTAGACCTTACCGTGAAATGCTTTCTTACAAGCCCTTAATTAACCAACAATGCAGTTCAAGAAATAAAGTTAAGAAAATATTGACTAAATAAACTAAAGTAAAAGATTAAATGAAAAGTAACACAATTAAATAGCAATAACGAGGCTATACACGTAGGGGGGGTCAATGTAAATATAGTGGTTTGCGAAAGTATTTAACCCCTTGGCATTTTTCCTTTTTTGTTACCTTACAACTGGGAATTAAAATTGATTTTTGGCGGGTTTGACATGCCTACCACTTTGAAGATGCAACATATTTTTATTGTGAAACAAACAAGAAATAAGACAAGAAAACAGAAAACTTGAGCGTGGATAACTATTCACCCCCCAAAGTCAATACTTCGTAGAGCCACCTTTTGCAGCAATTACAGCTGCAAGTCTCTTGGGGTATGTCTCTATAAGCTTGGCACATCTAGCCACTAGGATTTTTGGATGCTGTTCTTGGGGTGATGAGAGGTGTTGGGTTTGCTCTAGACATAGCGTTTTCGTTGATGGCCAATAAGCTCAATTTTAGTCTTATCTGACCAGAGTCACCCACATGCCTTTTGGCAAACACCAAACATGTTTGCTTATTTTCTTCTGGCCACTCTTCCGTAAAGCCCAGCTCTGTGGAGTGTATGGCTTAAAGTGGTCCTATGGACAGATACTCCAATCTCCGCTGTGGAGCTTTGCAGCTCCTTCAGGGTTATCTTTGATCTCTTTGTTGCCTCTCTGATTAATGCCCTCCTTGCCTGGTCCGTGAGTTTTGGTGGGCGGCCCTCTCTTGGTAGGTTTGTTGTGGTGCCATATTCTTTCAATTTTTTAATAATAGATTTTAAATGGTGCTCCGTGGGATGATCAAAGTTTCGGATATTTTTTGTTTATAACCCAACCCTGATCTGTACTTCTCCACAACTTTGTCCCTGACCTGTTTGGGTATCTCCTTGGTCTTCATGGTGTCGCTTGCTTAGTGGTGTTTCAGAATCTGGAGCCTTTCAGAACAGGTGTTTATATACTGAGATCATGTGACAGATCATGTGACACTTAGATTGCACACTGGTGGAATTTATTTAGCTAATTATGTGACTTCTGAAGGTAGTTGGTTGCACCAGATCTTATTTAGGGGCTTCATAGCAAAGGGGGTGAATAGATATGCATGCACCACTTTTCCGTTTTTAAATATACTGCTCAAAAAAATAAAGGGAACACTTAAACAACACATCCTAGATCTGAATGAAAGAAATAATCTTATTAAATACTTTTTTCTTTACATAGTTGAATGTGCTGACAACAAAATCACACAAAAATAATCAATGGAAATCCAATTTATCAACCCATGGAGGTTTGGATTTGGAGTCACACTCAAAATTAAAGTGGAAAACCACACTACAGGCTGATCCAACTTTGATGTAATGTCCTTAAAACAAGTCAAAATGAGGCTCAGTAGTGTGTGTGGCCTCCACGTGCCTGTATGACCTCCCTACAACGCCTGGGCATGCTCCTGATGAGGTGGCGGATGGTCTCCTGAGGGATCTCCTCCCAGACCTGGACTAAAGCATCCGCCAACTCCTGGACAGTCTGTGATGCAACGTGGCGTTGGTGGATGGAGCGAGACATGATGTCCCAGATGTGCTCAATTGGATTCAGGTCTGGGGAACGGGCGGGCCAGTCCATAGCATCAATGCCTTCCTCTTGCAGGAACTGCTGACACACTCCAGCCACATGAGGTCTAGCATTGTCTTGCATTAGGAGGAACCCAGGGCCAACCGCACCAGCATATGGTCTCACAAGGGGTCTGAGGATCTCATCTCGGTACCTAATGGCAGTCAGGCTACCTCTGGCGAGCACATGGAGGGCTGTGCGGCCCCCCAAAGAAATGCCACCCCACACCATGGATGACCCACTGCCAAACCGGTCATGCTGGAGGATGTTGCAGGCAGCAGAACGTTCTCCACGGCGTCTCCAGACTCTGTCACGTCTGTCACGTGCTCAGTGTGAACCTGCTTTCATCTGTGAAGAGCACAGGGCGCCAATGGCGAATTTGCCAATCTTGGTGTTCTCTGGCAAATTCCAAACGTCCTGCACGGTGTTGGGCTGTAAGCACAACCCCCACCTATGGACGTCGGGCCCTCATACCACCCTCATGGAGTCTGTTTCTGACCGTTTGA
This sequence comes from Salmo trutta, assembly GCF_901001165.1. Taxonomy (NCBI): domain Eukaryota; kingdom Metazoa; phylum Chordata; class Actinopteri; order Salmoniformes; family Salmonidae; genus Salmo; species Salmo trutta. The sequence goes on from NC_042974.1 coordinate 22,832,633, forward strand.
GCAGACACATGCACATTTGTGGCCTGCTGGAGGTCATTTTGCAGGGCTCTGGCAGTGCTTCTCCTGCTCCTCCTTGCACAAAGGCGGAGGTAGAGGTCCTGCTGCTGGGTTGTTGCCCTCCTACGGCCTCCTCCACGTCTCCTGATGTACTGGCCTGTCTCCTGGTAGCGCCTCCATGCTCTGGACACTACACTGACAGACACAGCAAACCTTCTTGCCACAGCTCGCATTGATGTGCCATCCTGGATGAGCTGCACTACCTGAGCCACTTGTGTGGGTTGTAGACTCCGTCTCATGCTACCACTAGAGTGAAAGCACCGCCAGCATTCAAAAGTGTCCAAAACATCAACCAGGAAGCATAGGAACTGAGAAGTGGTCTGTGGTTACCACCTGCAGAACCACTCCTTTATTGGGGGTGTCTTGCTTATTGCCTATAATTTCCACCTGTTGTCTATTCCATTTGCACAACAGCATGTGAAATGTATTGTCAATCAGTGTTGCTTCCTAAGTGGACAGTTTGATTTCACAGAAGTGTGATTGACTTGGAGTTACATTGTGTTGTTTAAGTGTTCCCTTTATTTTTTTGAGCAGTGTATATATATATTTTTAAACAAGTTATTTTTTTTTCATTTCACTTCACCAATTTTGACTATTTTGTGTATGTCCATTACATGAAATCCAAATAAAAATCAATTTAAATTACAGGTTGTAATGCAACAAAATAGGAAAAACGCCAACGGGGGTGAATACTTTTGCAAGGCACTGTAGGCAGGGGTGCCATGTGATTTAATTGTTCAGCAGTCTTTTGGCTTGGGGGAAGAAGCTGTTAAGGAGCTTTTCGGACCTAGACTTGGCGCTCAGGCACCGCTTGCCATGTGGTAACAGAGAGAACAGTCTATGACTTGGGTGACTGGAGTCTTTGACAATTTTTTGGGCCTTCCTCTGACACCGCCTAGTATATACACATCCGTTCAAAAGTTTGGGGTCACTTAGAAATTTCCTTGTTTTTGAAAGATAAATGATTCATACCATAGAAAAATCACTGCTCCAAATGCTTCTCCTTTTCAAACACTTTCACTAATTATTTTCACAAAGCCAAGGCATTGCACAGTGAAGAGGCGATTCCGGGATGCTGGCCTTCTAGGCAGAGTTCCTCTGTCCAGTGTCTGTGTTCTTTTGCCCATCTTAATCTTGTCTTTTTATTGGCTAGTCTGAGATATGGCTTTTTCTTTGCAACTCTGTCTAGAAGGCCAGCATCCCGGAGTCGCCTCTTCACTGTTGACGTTGAGACTGGTGTTTTGCGGGTACTATTTAATGAAGCTGCCAGTTGAGGACTTGTGAGGCGTCTGTTTCTCAAACTAGGCACTCTAATGTACTTGTCCTCTTGCTCATTTGTGCACAGGGGCCTGCCACTCCTCTTTCTATTCTGGTTAGAGCCAGTTTGCGCAGTTCTGTGAAGGGAGTAGTACATAGCATTGTACAGGAACTTCAGCTTATTGGTAATTTCTCGCATAGAATAGCCTTCATTTCTCAGAACAAGAATAGACTGACGAGTTTCAGAAGAAAGTTATTTGTTTCTGGCCATTTTGAGCCTATAATCGAACCCACAAATGCTGATGCTCCAGATACTCAACTAGTCTAAAGAAGGCCAGTTTTATTGCTTCTTTAATCAGAAAAACAGTTTTCAGCTGTGCTAACATAATTGCAAAAGGGTTTTCTAATGATCAATTAGCCTTTTAAAATGATCAACTTGGATTAGCTAACACAACGTGCCATTGGAACACAGGAGTGAGGGTTGCTGACAATGGGCCTCTGTACGGTCTGATGCCGAGCAGTTGCCATACCAGGCGGTGATGCAACCGGTCAGGATGCTCTCGATGGTGCAGCTGTAGAACTTTTTGTGTATTTGGGGATCATGCCAAATCTTTTCAGTCTCCTGAGGGGGAAAAGGTGTTGTCGTGCCCTCTTCACGACTGTCTTGGTGTGTTTGGACAATGACAGTTTGTTGGTGATGTGGACACCAAGGAACTGGAAACTCTCAACCTGCTCCACTGCAGCCCCGTCAATGTTAATTCCGGCCTGTTCGGCCCTCCTTTTCCTGTACTATCCATTGGATATCTGTGTTTTACAAAGTTGTACAGTATGTTGTATGGTATGTTGGTTGATATACTCATGATGTTGAAATGGTTTTGTTTGGATAATCCCTCAACTATTATTAAATATTTTTGGTTAATGGTCATTTATGCATCAGTAACATTATTTTTCATCAGAGAGACAATCCAATGAAGGGCAACGAATTAAGGCATGTCTTCCCTTTAACCAAACAAAAAAACAGCTCAGTGGGATCGTTGTTGGAGTGGGTGGAATGGCCCTACTCTGTTTGCCATTCCATCCACTCCAACCACAATCCCACGAAACCTTTTTTCAGGTCTTGGATTGACTGTATACAAGATCATGAGATTGCCTGAGACCAATTTAACCGTTTATTCAATTCCTCTTTTGCCAGGGCCAAACTGTTATGCAGACACACAAGTGATCCCAGCTGGACGTGAGGTGAAGATTGATGAGTGTTCAATCTGTTACTGCACGTATGAGGAGGGCACGTGGCAGATTGAGCGGCAGGCCACCTGCAGCAAGAATGAGTGCTAGTAGAACTAGAGACTGGCACTGGAAGTGGGCATGGGGGGCAGGGGTTATGGGGCCATGGGTGCTCCCACCGTGATAATTGCCAGTAAGTACGCAACTCAATGCTAGCCTGACTAAACCAAAGTGAACGCTGTTGAGCACAAACAACAGTGAGCGCAGTGTTCATTCTGGTTTGACCAGGCTAACTCAACGCAGCCTTCACTCAGTCTAAACCTGACGTCAGGGTCACCCTCCAGACCGTATGATTTCTGCATTTATAATCACATGGATTATTAAATCAAGCTTTGTATGATGATTTGTAATCCACATACAGAATATCTATTTATCTATGTACTGAATTATTTATGGAGATATATAGTACAAAAACTATAAACTAGCCAAAATATATTTTTTATAGGCACTGTATTTTATTAAGCTGCTATGTATTGGGTCAGAGGTCAAATAAACATCATGGAATGTATAGAATCCTTACTGTACAGCTGTCTGTGTTTAATGAGGTAGAAATCATAGCCTACAGACAGGCAGTGTCATTACCTAAAGTTAACCAATTGGTAAGGTTTCAATATGACAACTTTACGCAATTTTGAAAATGACTTATTGAAGAAATGTAAGAAATGACTTGACTGTTTAAAGATTTAGCTCTCTTTTCTTGCCATTTTGATGTGTTTTGATTTTATGTGCATTTTGTAAGCAGTTCTCTATTATGTATTGATGTTTAAAATAAACAGCAACCTGTGTACTGTAGGTGCTTGTATGGTAATATCAATTCCTTGAACCAAATACAGTTTTTAGATGTCGCAGCACACATCCTATTGATTCATGTAGATTTAGATATTTCATTTTTGCAACTGTTAACTCACAAGACCCCTTTTATATGCTTGATGCAAGAGCTGATGGTTAATATTTCATAGACTGTCAAGAGAACATAGATGAAATTATTAAACAATTGTGCCAATTAATATGCAACAGCTATCTGCATTACAATAGAGGTCCAACGGTAACTGAAAATCTTGAATTTCCATAAAATCTGCCTAAGGACATAAGCTGGAATCGTGTTATTTTTAACTGAATTAATAAGGAGTAGACTGGGCTCTAATTACGTTGATCCCCACTTTCTGCTCTCTTTCCCAGCTGTTTAAGGTTTGCTGACTGGGAATATGTCAGTCGGAATTAATATTTAGGAAAGAGAAAAGGTTGTATTTAATCATACAGGTAGGGTTAGGGTTAGGGTTAGGGTTATGTCATGATACAATGCATTTGGAAAGTATTCAGACCCCTTCCCTTTTTCCACATTTTGTTACATACAGCCTTATTCGAAAACCTGTTTTTGCTTCATCGGTATAGGGTATTGTGTGTAGATTGATGAGGGATTTTTGTAACATTTTAAAACAAGGCTGTAATGTAACAAAATGTGGAAAAAGTCAAGGGGTCTGAATACTATTCGAATGCACTGTATAATGGGGTACTAAAACCAGCTCCACTCCAGGGTTGGAGACACAATCTGTAATGGTGGATTTAGTGCTCAGCTGTATTTTTGTATTGAGCCATTTTCACTCACAGTGAGATCTGTTGTAGTAGTACCAGATGTTTATACATCTAAACTCAGCAAAAAAAGAAACGTTCTCTCACTGTCAACTACGTTTACTGTCAGCAAACTTAACATGTGTAAGTATTTGTATGAACGCAAGATTCAACAACTGAGACATGAACTGAACAAGTTCCACAGACGTGTGACTAACAGAAATTGAAAAATGTGTCCCTGAACAAAGAGGGGGTCGAAATCAAAAGTAACAGTCAGTATCTGGTGTGGCCACCAGCTGCATTGAGTACTGCAGTGCATCTCCTCATGGACTGTTGTTAAGCCACTCTTCCACCAAGGCACCTGCAAGTTCCCGGACATTTCTGGGGGGAATGGCCCTAGCCCTCACCCTCCGATCCAACAGGTCCCGACGTGCTCAATGGGATTGAGATCCGGGCTCTTCGCTGGCAATGGCAGAACACTGATATTCCTGTCTTGCAGGAAATCATGCACAGAAGGAGCAGTATGGCTGGTGGCATTGTCATGCTGGAGGGTCATGTCAGGATGAGCCTGCAGGAAGGGTACCACATGAGGGAGGAGGATGTCTTCCCTGTAACGCACAGAGTTGAGATTGCCTGCAATGACAACAAGCTCAGTCTGATGATGCTGTGACATACCACCGCAGACCATGACGGACCCTCCACCTCCAAATCTATCCCGCTCCAGAGTACAGGCCTTGGTGTAACACTCATTCCTTCGACGATAAACTCAAATCCGACCATCACCCCTGGTGAGACCAAACCGCGACTCGTCAGAGAAGGTAACTTTTTACCAGTCATGTCTGGTCCAGCGATGGTGGGTTTGTGCCCAAAGGTGACGTTGTGCCGTGATGTCTGGTGTGGACCTGCTTTACAACAGGCCTACAAGCCCTCAGTCCAGCCTCTCGGACAGTCTGAGCACTGATGGAGGGATTGTGCATTCCTGGTGTAACTCGGGCAGTTGTTGTTGCCATTCTGCACCTGTCCCGCAGGTGTGATGTTCGGATGTACCGATCCTGTGTAGGTGTTGTTACATGTGGTCTTCCACTGCGAGGACAATCAGCTGTCCATCTTGTCTCCCTGTAGCACTGTCTTAGGCGTCTCACAGTACGGTCATTGCAATTTATTGCCCTGGCCACATCTGCAGTCCTCATGCCTCCTTGCAACATGCCTAAGGCACATTCACACAGATGAGCAGGGAGCCTGGGCATCTTTCTTTTGGTGATTTTTAGAGTCAGTAGAAAGGCCTCTTTAGTGTCCTACATTTTCATAACTGTGACCTTAATTACCTACCGTCTGTAAGCTGTTAGTGTCTTAACGACCGTTCCACAGGTGCATGCTCATGAATTGTTTATGGGTCAATTGAACAAGCATGGGAAACGGTGTTTAACCCCTTTACAATGAAGATCTGTGAAGTTATTTGGATTTTTACGATTTATCTTTGAAAGTTAGGCTCCTGAAAAGGGACGTTTCTTTTTTTGCTGAGTTTATGTCTGACTCTACTACAGACTACTTTTGGACAACATGTAAGAGGGAACCAAGGTGCAGCAGAGGATGTGCTCATCATTAGAATTTTAATTCAAATAAACAAGAGAACACTACAAAATGAACAAAACGACAGCAAACAGTCCTGTTAGGAAAATACTCAAACAGAAACAATTACCCACAAAACCCAAAGGAAAAACATGCTCCTTATGTGTGACTCCCAATCAGCAGCAACGAGCTTCAGCTGTGCCTGATTGGGAGCCACACACACGGCCCAAAACAAAGAAATACCAAAACATAGAAAAAGGAACATAGAATGCCCACCCAATGTAACACCCTGGCCTAACCAAAATAAAGAACAAAAAACCCCTCTCTATGGCCAGGGCGTTACAGTACCCCCCCCCCCCCAAAGGTGCGGACTCCAGCCGCAAAACCTGACTCTGAAGGGGAGGGTCCGGGTGGGCCTTCTTACGGCGGCGGCTCAGGTGCGGGACGTGGCCTCTGCTCCACCCTTGACGTCGCCCTCTTAGGTGGCACACCTGGCCGCGCCGAAGGTCTGGTGGGCGACGCTGACTGCGCCCGGCTGGCGGGCGGCGATGGTTGCGCCCGGCTGGTGGGCGACCCTTGTTGCGCCCGGCTGGCGGCCGGCGATGGTTGCGCCCGGCTGGCGGGCGACCCTGGCTGCGCCCGGCTGGCGGGCAGCGATGGTTGCGCCCGGCTGGCGGGCGACCCTGGCTGCTCCGACGGCACTGACCCAGGATTCACCAGGCTGGGGAGACATGACAGAGGCCTGGCCCTAGGCGTAGGCACAGGACTCACCGGGCTGGCGGGCGTCCCTGGCCACTCCGGCAGTTCAGCGCAGTCTGGCCACTCCGGCAGTTCAGCGCAGTCTGGCCACTCCGGCAGTTCAGCGCAGTCTGGCCACTCCGGCAGTTCAGCGCAGTCTGGCCTCTCTGGCGACTGTTGACTGGCGGGCAGCTCTGACGACTGTTGACTGGCGGGAAGCTCTGACGACTGTTGACTGGCGGGAAGCTCTGACGACTGTTGACTGGCGGGAAGCTCTGACGACTGTTGACTGGCGGGAAGCTCTGACGACTGTTGACTGGCGGGAAGCTCTGACGACTGTTGACTGGCGGGAAGCTCTGACGACTGTTGACTGGCGGGAAGCTCTGACGACTGTTGACTGGCGGGCAGCTCTGACTGCTCTGGACAGGTGAGACCCACTGGAGGCCTAGTCCTGGGAGGTGGCACAGGACGGACCAGGATGGGGAGACCCACTGGAGGCCTAGTCCTGGGAGGTGGCACAGGATGGACCAGGATGGGGAGACCCACTGGAGGCCTGGTCCTGGGAGGTGGCACAGGATGGACCAGGATGGGGAGACCCACTGGAGGCCTGGTCCTGGGAGGTGGCACAGGATGGACCAGGATGGGGAGACCCACTGGAGGCCTGGTCCTGGGAGGTGGCACAGGATGGACCAGGATGGGGAGACCCACTGGAGGCCTGGTCCGAGGAGGAGGCACAGGATAAACCGGGCTGTGGGGGAGCACTGGAGTTCTGGTACGGACACTCTTTACCCACACTCCAGGCTGAATGCCCACTTTGGCCCGGCACAGGCGGAGAGCAGGCATTGGGCGAACTGGACCCTCCCAGCGCTCTGGAGACACAGTGCGCAAAGCCGGCGCAGGATAACCTGGACCGAGGAGGCGCACTGGAGACCAGACGCGCTGAGCTGGCACCATCCGCCCTGGCTCGATGCCTGCACTCGCATGGCACTTGCGGGGGGCTGGTATGTAGCGCACCGGGCTTTGAACGCGCACTGGGGACACCGTTCGCTCCACAGCATAACACAGTGTCTTACCAGTACCACGCTGCTTCCGGTAAGCACGGGGAGTTGGCTTAGGTCTACCACCTGACTCCGCCAATCTCCCCGTGTGCCCCCCCCAAAAAAAATTGTGGGGCTGCCTCCCGTGTCCGTTGAGCTCCCTTGCCTCGTACCAGCGCCTCTCAGCTCTCGCCGCCTCGATCTCCCACTGCGGGCGGCGATACTCCCCAGCTTGAGCCCATGGTTCACCTTCGTCCAGTAATTCCTCCCATCTCCAGGAATCCTGAACGATCCTTTCCATCTTCTCCAAAGTCCATGAGTCCTTCTCCTGGTGCCTCTTCTTCCTCTGCTGCTTGGTCCGTTTTTGGTGGGTAATTCTGTAACGGCTGTCTGTAAGAGGGAACCAAGGTGCAGCAGAGGATGTGCTCATCATTAGAATTTTAATTCAAATAAACAAGAGAACACTACAAAATGACAGCAAACAGTCCTGTTAGGAAAATACTCAAACAGAAACAATTACCCACAAAACCCAAAGGAAAAACATGCTCCTTATGTGTGACTCCCAATCAGCAGCAACGAGCTTCAGCTGTGCCTGATTGGGAGCCACACACACGGCCCAAAACAAAGAAATACCAAAACATAGAAAAAGGAACATAGAACGCCCACCCAATGTAACACCCTGGCCTAACCAAAATAAAGAACAAAAAACCCCTCTCTATGGCCAGGGCGTTACATTTACAAAGTAACAGCACAGAACAGTGCATGATGAAAAGGAGGTAAATGGACAGATGTGGTGATGTTTTGTTGGAGAGGGTCTCTGTCTGCTCTTCAGCTTGGCTCTCGGTGCCCCGGTCCCTAATGAGCAAGCCACACAGCAGCGCTCTTTGATCCAGGGTTGCCTGACAACGGTAGTGTGCTTCCAGCAGTGAGACGTGCCTGTGAGCCAGCCCTGCAGGATCGAGGTAAATAAGCCCAAATGTGTGCATTTACATGACAAGCTCCGCTCAAGCAGCAGGGGAGCAGTGCCACACATCCGTTTCTGTCTCTCCTCATCTACCCCTATTCCCATACGCTTCCGCTCCCTTCCAATCACATCTCAATTCACTCTCAAGATATATGGATTGGGAATGTACTTGTTTGAAATGAATGCTCTTCTTCCCCTCTTTTCCTGTATACAACAGGTTACACTTCCTGGTGTGCACTGTGCATACTCCATTCTCCATTTAGATGTTGATCGCTTTACTCTATTTGGATAGTCCATCTGTAGATGCCATACAGACTATCTGCAGCTTCTCTCTCCCCTCCCTTCCATCTGTCTCTGTCTGTCTCTCTCTCCCCTCCCTTCATCTGTCTTTGTCACTCTCTCTCCTCTCTCTAAGTTAGCAATGGAAGAAAATATAAGATTCACTTCCAAATGACTAATTGTCATAACAGAAGAGAGGCCAACTGTGTATCCACTCCAAAAGTAATGAATGTGTGCATGGACTTTATTTTATATCTCTGGTGATTGTGGATCCAATATTAATGAAATATTGGTTTTGGGATTCAGCCATTTATTCAACAGTTATCTATTCAAAGTTGTCTGATGTGAAGTTTTAGATTGAAAAGCATGATTAAAACTATCTCGAATGTCTACACATTCCAAGAGAGACTAAATGAGTTGACTACTTTGAAATTAAATTCCCAAAGTATCGTGCTTCAAGACTGCCGAGTCTTCCTTCAAAGAGTGTACATTAATTGGAGACATGTGTCTGGGAAAAACACAAGAGATGATCCTGGTTCTCTCGACACAGTCACCTGACAATGAATCCCTATCGTTCTGGACAATGCTCATATCAGTGAGCCTGCACGCCTTTGCTCCTATTAAATTACGAAATTCATTATTCATTAATGGCACCCAGCCATGGACCTCTGTAAAATTAAAAAAGTGCCTGCAAGGGTTGAATGGCCATTTGTGTAGTCAAGTGTTCAAATTATGAAGGCACCATCAGTTAACCAGTATCTGCGACAGTATACCAGTATTTGAGACTAGAATCTGTCATTAATTACGTTTTGTTAGAATTACATTGCTGAGCTATCTCTTGAGGGATATTAATGTGTTAGCAACATCTACCTAAATGACAATATCCATACAGCTGTGGAATAAACATGTTGTGATAAATACCATTTACATGTGGATGCCAATGTAGCTAATCTATGCATACTGTACATATCTATATATAAGTCAGCATTCAAAGAGCTACAGATCACTGCATTTGAGCTCCTCGAAGGTTCCAGAGATATTACAAGGACACTTCAGACAGAACAGGAAAAGGGTCTGTGTGCGTCATAAATACGGCGGATTCAAATGATGTATGATATCAAACATAGGCATAGCCAGAGATAATTTGTTTACAGACACATTCTTTTGATATTTTTCATCATTGCCCCCAGTGGAAAAGTCTGGCAAAAAAAGTAAAGACTTAACCATACTGTACTGGAGGTTTGGAAACAGCCCAGACTTAGGCTACTGCCTGTGTGTGCCAAGAAGAGTTGAGGCATTTTGTTGGCTAATCTGTTAGGAGTGCATCTTCATGCAGCTTGTCAGTTCTCAGAGTATAGGATGCAACATTGCTGCATTCTGAATGTGCCTGTAGGAAATATCTGTAACAAATGCTTGTGCTGAAATACGTTTTTTTTTAACTCTTTTCAGTTTAGGAGATGTGAGTAATTCTGAGTCTCCTTTCTATCTATTTATGACATTGAAAGTAATATTGTTTACCATTTTACATCTTTATTGCCTGTACCTTTAATGGGAGCTAAAGGCCATGCTTCCATGTTGTCATGTAGAGGCCAGTCATTTAAAAGGATTTCTGCTTCTGGCAGAGTTCACATCCACAAACAAATCTACCTTTATACCATTTCAGTCCGAATATTAGGAATGTGTGTTGCTTGTGAGTGCATTGAGGTGTGCTGTTTTCTGTAATGTGTGGCTGTTATTATCAATACTCTGACTCGTTAAGATATTTCATATACACAGACTTCAAGACTAAAGTTGCAGTAATTCAGTCAGTCCTCCTTTAGGTATAGATTGAATCGTTTTTCTGTCTTTGTGTATTTCAGTCATGTTCTTGGCTTTATTTCTTAAGAATTCTGCAGTACAGCACACTGTACATGAATTACACCAGACAGCAGCCTAATGCTACTAAACAGCTTTGATAATCCCATTTGCTTCTATGTCCTTCTGAACTGATAGCCAACCAGATCTGTTTAAATCCATGAAATCCGTCTCTAGAAATTCCACAGAACAATCACAGAACACGTACAGTAACATTCCCATGTGACCTGGCACTCCTTGATCCATTTCAGTTAATCTGTTCATGATTGAATGCTGAGCTCCAGAGAGTCTGACTGGCCTGAAATGGTGCTTTAGATTCAGTATTATATCTCGTCTGTTGCTATCAGCCACACGTTAACATTTTGAATTTCACATTTCCGGATGGGGTTACATTCAGATGGGGTTGACCCGTCACAGGGGTGAAACGCCAACATCTCTGTAGCATACCCTACCATAGCGTTATATTCCAGAATCCCAGTCACCATGTTTGGTTGAAAAAGGGTCCTGTTGTGGCATCAGAAACCAGCATCAGCAACAGACAATGCTTTACCTCCATATCAACATCAATCACTAATGAACACTGCGTGAAGAGAGAAAAGCATGTCTCCGTCTCCTCTTCTCCCAAAAGTAACTGCCTAATGGATATTGGGGATTTAATCTAGCTCTATCCATCATGGCTTGTTTTCCGTCCAGATGGATGAATGATAAGGACTACACATCCTCTAGGACAGCACTGCAACGCCATCTCCTCCAGAGAGAGGCAGCTAACTCCGGGGTGACCTGATTACTGGATGCATTCCAGGTGGTTCAATAACGAAGAGCATCGTTTTGATAGGCACATCTGCATAACTAGCTGTCAGTCGGATCGGAGGGAGGATTGTGTTACCGTAAAGAAAGCAGCCTTTCTCTTTGCTCGACTGAGCACCACATGTTTGTATTTATAACCCACCATTTTATATGGCCCTCGTATTGTAATTCATCATTTAACACTTGATATGCGCTGTCAGAGCACACAGTGCATATATTACTTGGCTTACAGTAATATCGATGGCCCATCTTCTCCCCTGCGGGTACCTCGTTTGTGAACAACACAGGTGTGTCAGAATTAAATGCAAACAACTCTTGACATTTTCAACTGAGTCTTTCCTTAATGATATCAATCCTCCAGATACCTGACAGCAATTATGGGTTAGAGAGTGACTGACTGAGGCAGTGCATTTGCTGCATTTAAGTTTCAAAAGCAGGTAATTCCACTTTGGTCGGTGGGAATGAAAACAGCTTGGCTAGGCAATAATGGGGTTGTTTAATAATGGAAACAGAGGTCTCTGAAGACAAGCCCATTTCTCTGAGCAACAGAGAATGTCCATTACCCTCGGGGTTTCTTTGCCTAATGCAAACTCTTACTATCTTAATTCAAAATCAGAGATGTATTATTATTGCACACAGATAAAGAGCTTAGCCACATCCAGAGTTGTCTCTTTCTTCTGCCTCACCTATGGGAAATACTACACAAAAAAATATATACCAGGACAATGGGTCTGAAATTCCTTTGGGTAGATTGTTTCCTATGATAAACCATCTGAATATAGTTTGTTTCTGAGGAATAATTGATTGATTGATTTTCTGTAGCCTTGTAATGCTGGGTCATAGTCTACATATTAAAAACCAATTTGATTTAAGTACAAATGGGTGTAAACATGGGTGCTTGCCAAAAATGGAATTCCATATTTCAGTCATAGACCATTTACCTAAACAGTTATACATATTCAGTCATTGCTGTTCTATTGCCAAAAGAATACATATTATTGGTTGATGCTGATGCATTCTTTTAGCAATAGAACAGCAATTTCAGAATATGTATAACTGTTTAGGTCAATGGTCTATGACTGAAATATGGAATTCCATTTTTGGCAAGCACCCATGTTTACACCCATTTGTACTTAAATCAAATTGGTTAAAGTGTACTGTTAGCTAGCTAGCTAACGTTAGCTGGTTGGCTCGCTAGCTAACGTCACGTGCATGATCTTATTATTCGTATCTCAGAGCCATTTGCTTGGCTAGTTATAGCCTAATGTTAGCTAGCTAACATTGAACCTGGTTGCTAAGCTACCTGCAGATTCATGCAGGGTAGTAATGTCATGAGTTGGGATTATGGTTCATTGTTTAGCTGGTTAACTAGCTACATGTCTTAACAAAAGACTCCACTAAGTAACCATTTCGCGTGTGTTCGTAAATTCAATCTGGCCATCTACTCTGATTTCAGAGCACTCTCGTCTGACTGTGCAAGAGCACAGAATAGCTGATGAATTTACAAATGCTCAACATCTGTTGAATATGGCCGGTGTCAGTAAACGTCGGCAAAAAAGCGGAATTAAATTGTTGCCAGCAGCGCAGTTAGTCACCAACTCTCTGGATAACATGAAAACAGCCTAACCAGCTTTGCTAGGGCGAGTAAAATGGTCAGATTTTGGGTGGGGCTAAAGCTTAAGAGGGTGTGCTTGATGCTGAATGGATGTAGATAAAGAAGAGCTCTCCAGTAGGTACCAAAACATTTAAAAGTCCATTTTTTCAAAAGTGAGGTTACAAGTTTATCAACTTTCAAAGCAGAATTACGTACCCATTGTTCCTCAAATGCAGTGTATGATATACCATTTTGTAGCTCTCTGTCTCTGCTTTTATGCAATGTAAAAAAAAAACACAATTTAAAACGTTGCTACATAAGACTGAATCAATTCGGTCGGTCACATATGGTTGGATCTTTTACTAATAAATTTGTTTTTAACATTGCTTATGTATATTTGCATTATTCTTTGAAGCGCTATGCTTCAGTTGCACAATCCAGGTTAGGTTGAACACCCACTAAAAGCTTTAATTAGCAGTATGTTTAGTGGAAAACTCCACAGCTGAATTAGTGATGGGAATGAACAGGAGAAACGTGATGAGGTGACTCACTTTTCTCCAGCAGGTAGACCTTTGTTTGACGTGATGAGGTGACTAGGTTTAACGTGATGAGGTGACTCACTTTTCTCCAGCAGGTAGACCTTTGTTTGACGTGATGAGGTGACTAGGTTTAACGTGATGAGGTGACTCACTTTTCTCCAGCAGGTAGACCTTTGTTTGACGTGATGAGGTGACTAGGTTTAACGTGATGAGGTGACTCACTTTTCTCCAGCAGGTAGACCTTTGTTTAACGTGATGAGGTGACTCACTTTTCTCCAGCAGGTAGACCTTTGTTTGACGTGATGAGGTGACTAGGTTTAACGTGATGAGGTGACTCACTTTTCTCCTGCAGGTAGACCTTTGTTTGTGTAGGTAGGCTGCTTACTTTTCTTTCGTGAGTTCTAACTACTCATGAATTCTTCATCTGTATGTGCTGTATGTTTCCTAGTCTCTGACAGCTTCGCTGAGCGTGACATTGGTATATGATGATTTTCAATAATATTCAGCCTTGGGGAATCTGAACATTAACCATCAGGCTCATACAGCGTCATGATAGCGCCTTAGAGGCTGGTTTGGGGAAATAATGTGTGTGAAAAGCTCCATATTAGAAGCATTATAAAGAGGAGATTTTTCACCCCCCACCTCCTTCATGAAAAATGTACAGAGGCATATTTATGACTTCATTGAACTAACTGAGTGTGACAAGTACAGAGCAGGAGCGACTGAGGGCAGGGAAGCAGTAGCACAATAAAGCCCTTGGCCACTCTCAGAGGACATGACTGCCCCTGGTGCTCATGGGAGTTTTCATCTAAGCATTCTGTTAGAATTTTTTTCTCCAGTGGTTGGAGGTACAACATGAGACAGAATCTACTCCATCCACTTTGCCCTGAGTCAACTCTTATGCATGGCCAGTGATCAATTCACTGCCTCTTTACAGTTTGCTATGTACTCTTGAACCTAAGACCCCACAGATCCATGCCCTCCTAACAGTATCTGTCTCTCTTTCTCCCATCAAGATTGCCTGATCTGCAGGTGTCATTCTGGGTCACCATCAGTCTTCAGCCGGTTGTCTGATTGCTTAAAATAATCCCTGCCCAGGAGGAGAATCAACCCCACACACATTGCCAACGACAACAACACTGAAATCATGACTTTGCTTTAATGACCCTCTGTATCACAACAGCTCCAAATTCCAAAGCTGCATTTTCTTACAGAGGAATGCAGCCAGTTCAGACGTGTCGCTGCAGCGCGGTAGTGTTAGGCCCGGCACTATGGGATAGATGTGAGATTTAAATAATTTCCGAGACTGCGGAGGAGGAGGAGAAAGAGGCAGACAAGCTGACTAATAGTAGAGAATTCTGTAACAAGGACTGCTTCAATGGAAATTTCTCACTCCAGAAATACCCATGTCCCTGCCAAAAATACTTTCATCCTGGGGCAAGGGGAGGGTTTCAATTCATTAATAGCTTTTCCTGCTACATAACTGGAATAAAAAAAACACATTAATTGAAATAAATGATGGTATATCATGTAGAATACATTTGGAATGGGAGTGTAATAAATAGGGCAATGGGTGGAATGAATAATTTGACCTCGGGAGTATTGGACATTGAACTTTTCAATATTATTCTATGCCAGGGCAAATATACTGTACTTGACACATACTACCTGACACATTCTACAAAAGGTATATTGACTTGGTAAATGGTTGTATTATTAATAAGGTTGGCCTATTCAGTTTTGTGAAAAGCCAGTGTCATTTGAGACACCCTTGAGTGAAGCACACCGTGCGAGACAAGCAGTGGGATTTTCACAGCACATAGTTATCAGAATAACTAATTAGGTTATTTTTAACCCAGCACTTTTAACATGTACAGCTCTTGAGATGTTTATGTTAGCTAAAGACAGCCTGACTAAAGATCATCCATCAACAGACGTCACCGTCATCACTATGACAGCGTAGATTAGAATGAATTACCGCTCAAGATCAGAGCATAAATAGGCCTTCATTTAGCCACAATGAACAATTGAGATTGAGATGACCATATAATTGTAAGATAGTATTTAATATGGAAGGGTTTCAATTTATTTGCACAAACATTTACTTTTGAAATTGAGATTTTAACAACCCAAGCATCTTCTAATGTTTGGGCACTGAAGCAGATTGTATGTGATGTATTTTGCTCCACTGCACATAACAAAACAGCCCTTTGCAGTCAGAACAGCAATATCACCAGATCAAGCAAATTACAAATGAACAATCCTTGTGTATCCAATGTACATACTGTATTTGTCTTTCTTCAACTGAAAAGTCAGCTCTTCCTTATAGTCATGTCATGACTGTCAGCACGATCTTTGTTTGAATTTTCAATGTGCAACTTTAATTTTCACACGGGATAGTTTACATGCAACAACTTCAAACGTATTATATTATTGTCACCATACTGGTTTTGTCCAAGAAAAACTATTTGGTAGTCTCACATATCCACTAGGCCTAAATTGTAGGTCTCTACAATTACTATTAGGATACTGAATTGTCATAGAAAGTGGATCTGTGTCTCCATCTAGTGATCATTTGCAGGTATTGCTGAAAATAATGCACACGTTAAATGAAACCAAAGAGAAGGCCCGCTGTGCAGTGCATACTTAAGTGGGTAAATGTATTTGTTATTATTTTGAATTTCCTCCAAATTACAGGGGAGCTCCATTCTGCAAATTCTCCTTGTAATATCCTCCCCTGTGTTAGATCATTTTTGCTCCACCACCACCACAAATGCACATAAAGTGTTTTATAGCTAAACGATATTACAATCTAAATACATGTAATCTTATTCTTATTTTCTCTCTCTGATTAAATCATTGATTTGCTTAAATCCTGGAAAGGGTGATCCTCTTTCCAAATCAGTAATTTGACCCAGCAGCCAACATAGCAGTCTCCAGGCAACAAGATACTCTGAAAGTCATACCTGCCTTGACTTCGTCATAGTTATCCAACAAAGGCTCTGTGACTCAAGCAATCGTGGGTTTAATTATTATTATTATTATTTTTTTTATCTTGGTCTGTCACTCGGTGTCCGATTAAACGATGGCTGAAGTGTGCGTTCCATCTGAGCCATCCTCTGCGGATTTGCATCGGGTCAGACTTCTGCAATCAAATGTAAACAGAGTTAGTGCAAGATGGATGCACAGGCAAATGAACTTGCCCTGCGAGAGAGGTCCGGAGGGAAGATATTACTTTAACAGTTTACTAGAACAACAGAGGAGTGCATTCTCGAAATTCAACCTACTGGCCCATCCACCTGCGGACAACGCGCCCCTGGCGCCTTTACGAGATGAGGTCTTGTTGATTGATCCGTGCTCTGGGCATCTAAGTGCGGGGGCTGAGGTGGATTTGGCAACTAAAGGAAGACCTCAATTTATAGATATCCCTTATATTCCGTCTGGGTTATGGGTCGCCCCCGGTTCCAGAGAAAGGCCATCAGTCAGGCCATGCGACCTGTCAGAAAACAAGGCATGGAACTCAAGGACAATGCCAGACGCAGCTCTTCGGGCCAGTTTTGGAGGTAAAAATCTAAGTTTAAAGTAACCTAGGCCTAATTATAAAGTCAAATGTCAAGTACACTTATAAGGCTAACAGTATAGCATAACACACATAAGCCGACCCAATTCTTTAGGCGAATTTATTTATTTTGGTTGTAAAGACTGTATGTATATAAATCCAACATTTCACTGTAGCCTACTTTGCCAAATAGGCTTGCAGATTCCCGCATTTTACTAGCCTGATATGTCGTCAAAAGGTTGGACAAGTCATTCGAAGGTGAAACCAGGGCCTCCCAAAATGCCATGTACCCTGAAATCCTTCAGTTTTTCCCCTGAAAGAGAGAACCTGGTATAACCCTTTTACGTTTGCACAATGATACATTTTCAACGGTTTCAAAGCAGTGAAGTGAAATCGTGTTGATTGTTTATGTGTTTGATTTTTGAAGGACGTCAGCCCCTCTGGCTCCAGTCAGTGGACAGAGAAGGCAGCACAACGTTATATCTACACTTCAGTGGCTCAGAGGTCAGGTGCCAACCAGGACCTTCACATTTTCTCTCAAACACATTGTGCAGCATAGTATAGTCACTGTGTTCCATTCTGATATGTATCATATGGTTTCTTTGACCTTGTGCATGATCAAGACATTGCAACCATAGCGTCCAGCTATATTCTAATTTGTGTACGCTTTAAAAAAAAAAAATCCCAAACACTGTAGGCCTAAGTGTGTCACGCTGCTTTGTAATATATTCACTTGCAGGGGCTATGAGGACGTCGGTTGGGACTCAAAATTACCGCGGCGCATGAAGCCCCCAGCAACCACCCTTGAGAAAATGGCGGACCCTGTGAATCAGCATTTCACCCAGAAGTGTTACCACAGCAAACCAGAGCTGTGGCAGGTGAGTGCGTGTCTGGAAAATACACAACACTGAAGTTCATTTAAATACTGTCCATCCCAGTTGAAATGAGAGGATTTGGTTTTAATGGGACACCCGAAACTAACAAATAATGCAGAATTAGTGCTGCCTCTAACTCTTCTCTAAGGCGATTGGAGCCCATTGGAACAGACACCAGCTTCGTGCTAGGAATGAAGTGTGGAAACCTATAACATTGTGAGTGTTTTGGCCTAGCCTTATTTCATGATGTGATAACAAGAATGGATTTTGCTAGATTGTCTTGTTGAAAAAAATGTGCCTGTTTCTTTGTTCTAAGATTCTTTCATTTTATTTCACAGCACCAGTCCCTGCCCAAACACCTGTCAAATTCCATTGTATGGGTAAGAAGTTCTAGCCTCTGTTTGTGCTCTTGCCAACTTTTTGGATTTTTCTATTTTTTATATCTCTTTTTCACATCAATTTGTTAGTTTGTAGGTTCATGTGTAGGCTAAAGCAGTGCCTCTAAGGAAGAGTGAAAATGTGTCTCTGAGTGTGACTGGACTTGCTTTTGTGTGTGTCCTCTATGTTATTGGAGTGGTGTGGTAGGTTCCATGAACATGGACAACATAGATAAGACAGGACATGACTTCTACCCCTTGACTATGCAGCGGACCACTTTGCCCCCATACACTCCCACGGCACAGTATGTATCTTCCTGATGTACATGATCATTATACCACACTGCACAGTATAAGGGAAAGGGGGATACCTAGTCAGTTGTCCAACTGAATGCATTCAACTGAAATGTGTCTTCTGCATTTAACCCCTCTGAATCAGAGCGGTGCAGCGGGCTGCCATAATCAACATCCAATTCTTTGGCACCCGGGGGTTAACTGCCTTGCTCAGGAGCAGAACAACAGATTTTTACATTGTCAGCTCAGGGATTCAATCCAGCAACCTTTCAGTTACTGGCCCAACAGTCTAACCACTAGGCTACCTTACACTACCTTGACTAATAATATACTAAGCATTATTGGTGGCATTGAAGATTCTAGTAAGACTGGAATCACACATTCAAATGTATTATCTGTTTGTTTGTAGTTTCATTCATTAAATTGTATTCTATTGGATATACACTACCGTTCAAAAGTTTGGGGTCACTTAGAAATATCCTTGTTTTGGAAAAAAAAACACATTTTTTGGTCCATCATAAATACAGTGTAGACATTGTAAATGTTGTAAATGACTATTGTAACTGAAAACGGCTGATTTTTATGGAATATCTACATAGGCGTACAGAGACCCATTATCCTGTGTTCTAACGGCACGTTGTGTTAGCTAATCCAAGTTTATAATTTTAAAAGACTAATTGATCATTAGAAAACACTTTTGCAATTACGTTAGCACAGCTGCAAACTGTTTTTCTGATTAAAGAAGCAATAAAGCTGGCCTTCTTAAGACTAGTTGAGTATCTGGGGCATCAGCATTTGTGGGTTCGATTACAGGCTCAAAGAGGCCCAGGTGCACAACTGAGCAAGAGGACAAGTACATTAGAGTGTCTAGTTTGAGAAACAGACGCCTCACAAGTCCTCAACTGGCAGCTTCATTAAATGGTACACACAAAACACCAGTCTCAATGTCAACAGTGAAGAGACGACTCCGGGATGCTGGCCTTCTAGGCAGAGTTCCTCTGTCCAGTGTCTGTGTTCTTTTGACCATCTTAATAATTTATTTGTATTGGCCAGTCTGAGATATGGCTTTTTCTTTGCAACTCTGCCTAGAAGGCCAGCATCCCAGACTCACCTCTTCACTGTTGACATTGAGACTGGTGTTTTGTGGGTACCATTTAATGAAGCTGCCAGTTGAGGACTTGTGAGGCGTCTGTTTCTCAAACTAGCCAATCTAATGTACTTGTCCTCTTGCTCAGTTGTGCACCAGGGCCTCCCACTCCTCTTTCTATTCTGGTTAGAGCCAGTTTGCACTTTTCTGTGAAGGGAGTAGTAAACAGCATTGTACGAGATCTTCAGTTTCTTGGCAATTTCTCGCATGGAATAGCCTTCATTTCTCAGAACAAGAATAGACTGACGAGTTTCAGAAGAAAGTACTTTGTTTCTGGCCATTTTGAGCCAGTAATCAAACCCACAAATGCTGATGCTCCAGATACTCAACTTGTCTGAAGAAGGCCAACATTTTTGCTTCTTTAATGAGAACAACAGTTTTCAGCTGTGCTAACATAATTGCAAAAGGGTTTTCTAATGATCAATTAGCCTTTTAAAATTATAAACTTGGATTAGCTAACACAACTTGCCATTGGAACACTGGATTGATGGTTGCTGATAATGGACGTCTGTACGCCTATGTAGATATTCCATAAAAAATTTGCCGTTTCCAGCTACATAGTCATTTACAACATTAACAATGTCTACACTGTATTTCTGATCAATTTGATGTTATTTTAATGGACAAAAAATGTGCTTTTTTTTCAAAAACAAGGACATTTTAAGTGACCCCAAACTTTTGAACGGCAGTGTACATACATTTTTTCCATTGTACAGTGCAATTTATGAATAATGTACAAATGTACAATATTTTTGTTCCAGCCGCCCCACCATCCCTGGCTATACCGGCAAGGCTCACTATGATGGTGCTCGGTCCTCTGGGTTCAGTCTGCCTCTTCTACCCAGCTCTGCCCCATGGTGAGTCCCTAGTACCCTACATGTAGTCATACACAGTGACTCATTACCATATTACATATATGTCAACCTCATTCAGCTGTGTGGGACATACAGTATGTGAAACAAGTGTATTCTTTCCCATTCACATTGGACAAGGATTACCACTATAATCCATTAGAGGGCATCCTAAACTCTCTAACAACATCTGCCTCAGGCTATGTCGGTAACTGTGAACCCCAAGGCATCCATGGGCTTGCCAGTGATTAGACTGACAATTCCTTGATAACAGAATTCATGTTTTTAGGAGTGTACACCCGGCTTGTGTGGGCCCCATGGTACCTTTATTTCACAAAGGAATGTTCTGTTTTGTCCTTGAGCGACGCTATATATACAAAAGTATGTGGACACCCCTTCAAATTAGTCAATTTGGCTCTTTCAGTCACACCCGTTGCTGACAGGTATATAAAATCGAGCACACAGCCATGCGATCTCCATAGACAAACATTGGCAGTAGAATGGCCTTACTGAAGAGCTCAGTGACTTTCAACGAACCACCATCATAGGATGCCCCCTTTCCATCAAGTCAGTTAATCAAGTTTGTGCCCCACTAGAGAGCTGCCCCAGTCAACTGTAAGTGCTTTTATTGTGAAGTGGAAATGTCTAGGAGCAACAATGGCACAGCTGTGAAGTGGTAGGCCACACAAGCTCACAGAACGGGACCGCTGTGTGCTGAAGCGTGCAGCACGTAAAAATCGTCTGTACTCGGTTGCAACACTTACTAGAGAATTCCAAACTGCCTCTGGAAGCAACATCAGCACAAGAACTGTTAGTCGGGAGCTTCATGAAATGGGTTTCTATGGCCAAGTAGCCACACACAAGCCTAAGATCACCATGCGCAATGACAAGCATTGGCTGGAGTGGTGTAAAGCTCGCCGCCATTGGACTCTGGAGCAGTGGAAACCCTTTCTCTGGAGTGATAAATCACGCTTCACCATTTGGCAGTCCAACTGACGAATCTGGGTTTGGCAGATGCCAGGAGAAAGCTACCTGCCTGAATGCATAGTGCCAACTGTAAAGTTTGGTGGAGGAGGAATAATAGTCTGGGGTTGTTTTTCATGGTTTGGGCTTGGCCTCTTAGTTCCAGTGAAGGAAAATCTACAGTATACAATAACATTCTAGGCGATTCTGTGCTTTCAACTTTGTGGCAACAGTTTGGGGAAGGCCCTTTCCTGTTTCAGCAATGCAATGCCCCGGTGTACAAAGCGAGGTCCATAAAAAAATGGTTTGTCGAGATCGGTGTGGAAGAACTTGACTAGCCAGCACAGAGCCCTGACCTCAACCCCATCGAAAACCTTTGGGATGAATTGGAATGCCGGCTGCGAGCCAGGCATAATCGCCCAACATCAGTGCCTGACCTCACTAATGCTCTTGTGGCTAAATGGAAGCAAGTCCCTGTAGCAATGTTCCAACATCTAGTGGAAATCTTTCCCAAAAGAGTGGAGGCTGTTATAGCAGCAAAGGGGGGTCCAACTCCATATTAATAACCATGGTTGTGGAATGAGATGTTCAATAAGCACATACTTTTAGTCATGTAGTGTATATCAGTTCAGAACCACAGCAGGTAGAAGAAAAATATGTTTTTATTTCAATAATAATCGTGCAAAAAAACAACAACATTTGAAACAACATACTTAAAATAAAAATAGAGTTATTTTGAACTGTGACATGATGGCTCAAAAAGCATATACTGTATTATTTAAAATGTAAAGGAGTTCTGAATACAATCTAAGCAGCTAGCTACCAATCAAATCACTTGGAAGTTTGGGGAATTAAAGCTGATCCACATGACTACTTGTTTATCAAATGGAGAATTTGTATTGGCTCAAGCTTTTCAAGTCCTGTCATACCATAGCAATTAGCACCAAGCAAAGAGTTTGGGTCTCAGTTATAAAAGTTTTCTAACGGTTCCCCCAGTAATGTTGCCCGAACACAATATGGATGTTTTGAGAATGTGTTTAGGATGATTTTTGTTAATGTGTCCCCAATATACCCATAGGAACCATGTTTCTTACATTAATGATTGTATGCAGTATGACAATATCCCATACTAACCGCAATATAATTACTCAGCTACACATTGTGGCTGAAGATTCAACTATTCAACTATTACTAAAATGAAAAGAAAGAAGTGCTTGTAGTTTCAAATTGAAAGTATTTATGTGGTTACATTTCATTTCACCAAGAAATCTAAATTCCGTGTAATAAGATGGTATCTGTGCGATGCCCATTTAAAACCTTTAGTTTTGAAATGAACCAAGGCCGCGTTCAAATCCTATCAGCAGTAGATCAACGTTATAGCGCGCTTTACATGTATAGCTCATTTCCGATTGAGCAGACGTATGCATCTTTTATCGTGAATGCGGTCTCTGTGAGCGTGGGAACATTGTCTTTAAAAGGTGCTATTGCCGTCAATGACGCAATAAGATTGAATCCCGGGCCTAAATGTTTCTGTTAAAAAGGACACTAAACTGAGGGCAAATTGCAATCTTCTAAGTACTGTGTATCCAGCCCCAGCTTTAGGATATGTCTGAGGAGGTTTTTTAAATCCTTGGGAGGCACAACTAGTAATCTCTTTCGAGCCCTAACATAACAAGGCAGATTGGTCCTACTGTAACGAGTGCGCAGAGAGTCAGGAAGCAAGTTCAGGGAGTGAGTGTTTTAATAAGTAAATGAAACAATAAACACGTAACACAAACCACGCGCCGACAATGAAACAGAATCAATAACGCCTGAGGAAGGAACCAAGAGGAGTGACAGATACAGGGAAGATATTCAAGGAAGTGATGGAGTCCAGGTGAGTGTCATGTGGCGCAGGTGAGCTTGACGATGGCGACAGGTGTGCGGGATAATCAGCAGCCTGATGACCTAGAGGTCAGAGAGGGAGTATAATCAGCAGCCTGATGACCTAGAGGTCAGAGAGGGAGTATAATCAGCAGCCTGATGACCTAGAGGTCAGAGAGGGAGGATAATCAGCAGCCTGGTGACCTAGAGGAAGGAGAGGGAGTATAATCAGCAGCCTGATGACCTAGAGGAAGGAGAGGGAGTATAATCAGCAGCCTGATGACCTAGAGGTCGGAGAGGGAGTATAATCAGCAGCCTGATGACCTAGAGGTCAGAGAGGGAGTATAATCAGCAGCCTGATGACCTAGAGGAAGGAGAGGGAGTATAATCAGCAGCCTGATGACCTAGAGGTCAGAGAGGGAGTATAATCAGCAGCCTGATGACCTAGAGGTCAGAGAGGGAGTATAATCAGCAGCCTGATGACCTAGAGGAAGGAGAGGGAGTATAATCAGCAGCCTGATGACCTAGAGGTCAGAGAGGGAGTATAATCAGCAGCCTGATAACCTAGAGGAAGGAGAGGGAGTATAATCAGCAGCCTGATGACCTAGAGGTCGGAGAGGGAGTATAATCAGCAGCCTGATGACCTAGAGGAAGGAGAGGGAGTATAATCAGCAGCCTGATGACCTAGAGGTCAGAGAGGGAGTATAATCAGCAGCCTGATGACCTAGAGGAAGGAGAGGGAGTATAATCAGCAGCCTGATAACCTAGAGGTCAGAGAGGGAGTATAATCAGCAGCCTGGTGACCTAGAGGTCGGAGAGGGAGTATAATCAGCAGCCTGATGACCTAGAGGTCAGAGAGGGAGGATAATCAGCAGCCTGATGACCTAGAGGTCAGAGAGGGAGTATAATCATCAGCCTGGTGACCTAGAGGAAGGAGAGGGAGAATAATCAGCAGCCTGATGACCTAGAGGTCAGAGAGGGAGTATAATCAGCAGCCTGATGACCTAGAGGTCAGAGAGGGAGTATAATCAGCAGCCTGATGACCTAGAGGCAGGAGAGGGAGTATAATCAGCAGCCTGATGACCTAGAGGAAGGAGAGGGAGTATAATCAGCAGCCTGATGACCTAGAGGAAGGAGAGGGAGGATAATCAGCAGCCTGATGACCTAGAGGCAGGAGACGGAGTATAATCAGCAGCCTGATGACCTAGAGGAAGGAGAGGGAGGATAATCAGCAGCCTGATGACCTAGAGGAAGGAGAGGGAGGATAATCAGCAGCCTGATGACCTAGAGGAAGGAGAGGGAGTATAATCAGCAGCCTGATGACCTAGAGGAAGGAGAGGGAGTATAATCAGCAGCCTGATGACCTAGAGGTCAGAGAGGGAGTATAATCAGCAGCCTGATGACCTAGAGGTCGGAGAGGGAGTATAATCAGCAGCCTGATGACCTAGAGGTCGGAGAGGGAGTATAATCAGCAGCCTGATGACCTAGAGGTCGGAGAGGGAGTATAATCAGCAGCCTGATGACCTAGAGGTCGGAGAGGGAGTATAATCAGCAGCCTGATGACCTAGAGGAAGGAGAGGGAGTATAATCAGCAGCCTGATGACCTAAAGGAAGGAGAGGGAGTATAATCAGCAGCCTGATGACCTAGAGGAAGGAGAGGGAGGATAATCAGCAGCCTGATGACCTAGAGGAAGGAGAGGGAGGATAATCAGCAGCCTGATGACCTAGAGGAAGGAGAGGAAGGATAATCAGCAGCCTGATGACCTAGAGGTCAGAGGGAGTATAATCAGCAGCCTGATGACCTAGAGGTCGGAGAGGGAGGATAATCAGCAGCCTGATGACCTAGAGGTCGGAGAGGGAGGATAATCAGCAGCCTGATGACCTAGAGGTCGGAGAGGGAGTATAATCAGCAGCCTGATGACCTAGAGGTCAGAGAGGGAGTATAATCAGCAGCCTGATGACCTAGAGGTCGGAGAGGGAGGATAATCAGCAGCCTGATGACCTAGAGGTCAGAGAGGGAGTATAATCAGCAGCCTGATGACCTAGAGGCAGGAGAGGGAGTATAATCAGCAGCCTGATGACCTAGAGGAAGGAGAGGGAGTATAATCAGCAGCCTGATGACCTAGAGGTCAGAGAGGGAGTATAATCAGCAGCCTGATGACCTAGAGGCAGGAGAGGGAGTATAATCAGCAGCCTGATGTCAGAGAGGGAGTGTAATCAGCAGCCTGATGACCTAGAGGTCAGAGAGGGAGTATAATCAGCAGCCTGATGACCTAGAGGTCAGAGAGGGAGTGTAATCAGCAGCCTGATGACCTAGAGGTCAGAGAGGGAGTATAATCAGCAGCCTGATGACCTAGAGGTCAGAGAGGGAGTGTAATCAGCAGCCTGATGACCTAGAGGTCAGAGAGGGAGTATAATCAGCAGCCTGATGACCTAGAGGTCAGAGAGGGAGTATAATCAGCAGCCTGATGACCTAGAGGAAGGAGAGGGAGTATAATCAGCAGCCTGATGACCTAGAGGTCAGAGAGGGAGTGTAATCAGCAGCCTGATGAGCTAGAGGTCAGAGAGGGAGTATAATCAGCAGCCTGATGACCTAGAGGATGGAGAAGGAGGATAATCAGCAGCCTGATGACCTAGAGGAAGGAGAGGGAGTATAATCAGCAGCCTGATGACCTAGAGGCCGGAGAGGGAGTATAATCAGCAGCCTGATGACCTAGAGGCCGGAGAGGGAGTATAATCAGCAGCCTGATGACCTAGAGGTCAGAGAGGGAGTATAATCAGCAGCCTGATGACCTAGAGGAAGGAGAGGGAGAATAATCAGCAGCCTGATGACCTAGAGGTCGGAGAGGGAGTATAATCAGCAGCCTGATGACCTAGAGGAAGGAGAGGGAGTATAATCAGCAGCCTGATGACCTAGAGGTCAGAGAGGGAGTGTAATCAGCAGCCTGATGACCTACAGGTCGGAGAGGGACTATAATCAGCAGCCTGATAACCTAGAGGTCAGAGAGGGAGTGTAATCAGCAGCCTGATGACCTAGAGGAAGGAGAGGGAGTATACGTGACACCTACAGCTGTTTAAATGTACAAAAATGTATCTGAAATGTAACCGTTCACATCAACAACTGTTATTTTTTTAAACTGTTGTTTTATATAATTTTTTTATGTAAATACAAGAAAGATATGCGCCCCTTCTATGACATAAAAGTGTATCTAAAATGCAGCCGTAGCTGCCATAGGCCTACACATAATTTGCGCCTACCAACACGCACAGATCAGCTCGACAGAATGAGCACCACTAGGCTGTCAAAGATTCTGACAGGCTTCATAGCTTAAACTTGAATCATTACAACTATAGGCTACGTATCTGTTGAATTTGTGACACTACGCAACGAGCGTAACCTACAGCCGCCACTTCTCCAGGTGTGCAATATTTTCCGTGGGAGAGTTTCAGAGAAGCAAACTAAATTAAACTTAGTGCGTATTCTATATTCATAGCCAATTTGTCATTTCCTACATGACAGTAGCCTATTTGAATCTGCCGTGAATAACAGTAAATGCCCATTCACATTCAGAAAGCAACACACACACACACACACACTAATGCAAGAGAGCAGGGAGGTTTCGAAAAAGTAGGCTGTGTGTCGTTTCATAGTATTGACATCACTGTTACAGTAGCCTATCACACAATGACTGTGTGTAATGAAAATGAATGACAACAGAGTGAACGTTTGCCTACTTCTTTGAGTAGGCTAGACCCAGTAATGGTCCTGTACTACTACGACATACAAAATGTACAAAAATGTAGGCCTATCTGAAATGCAGCCATATACACAAACATTTTCATTTTGCCGCAAGAAAGCGCACAATGTTGAAGAGAAGCCCCACGAAGACTCGTATGCCAAGATGCTCTCATTAAACAGCACACACCATAACCATCGATTTAGGACCATGGACAGAAGGCTACCGCCAGTCAGCGTCTGCCAATTTCAGCACCACCGCAGTGGACAGCCAGGACAGTAGGAGGACCGCGCCAGGGCTCACCTCAGAGCACAACAAGAGGCTACATTGGTCATTGTCCCTATACCCATAAAATAACGCAAAGCTGAGCATGTTAAAGCTCACTGAACCCTACAATGAAGCAATTAGGGTTGCAAAACGTTGGTCATTTACCAAAGTTACCAAATATACACATTAAGAACACCTGCTGTTTCCATGACAAAGACTGACCAGGTGAATCCAGGTGAAAGCTATGATCCCTTATTGATGTCACTTGTTAAATCCACTTCAATCAGTGTAGGTGAAGGGGAGGAGACATGTTAAAGGATTTTTAAGTCGCGTGACAATTGAGACATGGATTGTGTATGTGTGCCATTCAGCCCTACGGGGTATGGTAGAAGGCTCCAGGTGCAGCACTTTGAGTGTGTCAAGAACTGCAATGCTGCTGGGCTTTTCACGCTCAGCAATTTCCTGTATGTATCAAGAATGGTCCACTACCCAAAGGACTTCCAGCCAACTGTGGGAAGCATTGGAATCTACATCGGTCAGCATCCCTTTGGAACTCTTTCGACACCTTCTAGAGTTCATGCCCCAACAAATTGAGGCTGTTCTGAAAGCAAAAGGGGGTGCAACTCAATATTAAGAAGGTGTTCCTAATGTTTTGCAATGTATATAAATTCCCATAGATTTCTATAGTAACCTGTTAATTACCAGTGTTTCCAAGAATTCCTGTAACTTTGGTCAATTAATGGGAGTTTTGCAACCCTACGATTGAAACATTTCCAAAATCTAAGTGGGTCCCACAGACAGACAGGCAGACAGACATCTCTCTCCCCCTGTCTTTCTCTACCTCTTCTTTATTCCCCCTTCTCATCTTTCGCCCTTCTTTCACCTCCTCCACCCTCTATCTTTCTCTCTTCCTCTCTCTCCCCTCCCTTCGGCTCTCTCCCTCACCCCTTTACCTCTCTCATCTCCCTCCCCCTCCCTCCTTTAACCTATTCTCTCTCTCCCCTCCCTTTAATATGTCCCCCCCTCCTTCCTTTACACTTTACACTTCCTTTACACTTCTCTCTCTCTCTCTCTCTCTCTCTCTCTCTCTCTCTCTCTCTCTCTCTCTCTCTCTCTCTCCAATTTACCCATTGCAGCTTTATCACCAACTTGTTTGCCTTAAATGCAATGTATTGACTTATGTGTCAACTACCTTGATGCATATCTATGTATCAATATGCTTGACACATATCTTTTTGCATTGAACGCAATGTATTAACTAATGCGTCATGACTCATGATACATCTATTTTTGTCAATGCGGCACAGACTGATGCTTATCAATGACATTGTGTGTCGCAGACCAGTGAAGTAAGGACTGTAACTTCAGGCGAACTCCATGTGAAGTTTTGTTTCCCATGTTTCCGTTAGATCCACGTCATCCTAATGCTTGTCAGCTTTTGTGTCGCATTTGGAAAAAAACGGTTGGTGGCTAGCACATGACAGTGTCACCTAAAAGACTTAACAGCGACAGTTGTGACACAGGAAAAACAATGGTTGACATTGGCACAGAGGGAGCAGAACCACGCAAAGAAAAGAAAAATCAGGAAGAAAGAAGCATTCATCATACTGCCAGTCTTATAACTATAATAATACATGCCATTTAGCAGATGCTTTTATCCAAAGCTACTTAGTCTTTTAAATATTTAAGTGTTTGCGTACTTACTTATACAAACTTTCATCCTTATTTCATAATGACCAAAATACAGTACACACTGCTACTTCTTTGTATGTTGAAGTCAATATGAAACCCAGATAGATGAGCTAAAACTGTACTCAACTTACAAAAGAAGAAGACCACAAATAATGATTTGAATTGGATCGAATGGAACATGTATTGCATACTATAGTCTACAATAACAAATAAGCAGAGGAAAACCATCCCCCAAAGTCAGGGAGTCTTGTGTGTCTGTTGTCCAGGACGTAAAAACCTGTTTCCTAGTTGGGCCCCAGTTGAGCGAATTTTACTGGCTTTTGGAGCAGCTCTCTCCAGATGGTTGAATCCAAAGCAGCTCGTGGTAATGGTGGTTTTTCACAACCCAGGTCCATTTTCCTGGTGCCCGACACCCTGTGAGATCTGTTTCCTCTACTGATTAAGCTGGCCTCCCATCTTTTTTTCCAAAAAACAAAACAAAAGACATGTTCTCGGATTGATTGATTATCACCGCCAACATTCAGAGGCCTCTGGACTCTGGCTTATACTGTCTTTCTGATGTGCCTTTTCCCTCCAATTATTGTTACAATCGCTTACAAGCATTTTTTTGGAACAGTGTTGTCAATTCTCAAAACAGTGTACTTAAGACACAGAACTCCGTGGTCGTTTGCAAAACAGTAAATACATTTTGAAAATATATTTGCCTTCTCAAAGCATAAATACATTAATCAAAACTATATGATAAAGCGCAAAGAGTAGAACTAAAGAGTAGAACCAACTCACCTGCTTTTACACTATGATTTGACTATTTTGCAATATTCAAACAGGAGTTCAGTTCACATAACAGGGTTGACCTTAAACCTGAGGGACAAATGTAAATAAATCACATGAAATAAGTTTAAATCTTTAGAAATACTTTCCCAAAGGAAGAAAATAACTCAGACTTTACGATGGGGATTTACAGAGAAAACAAATCATTTATTTGAAAGAAAACACAATGCTAATGGACATTTTTAACACGGATCCAACTGTTAAATGTAGTGTTTTATAAAAATGCACAAACATAATGTTTGAAGGACATAAAAGGCACTCTATTCGTGGAACGACCCACTAAAGAGGTAAAGCTTTCTGATCCCTATGTCCAGTGTCAGTGTGCAGCGGGTAGGACGGAGTCAGGCGCAGGACACAGAACTGAGTAAAAAAACGTACTTTACTCGAATAAACCACAAAATAATTCCACGCAGGGAAAATATTCCAGCTCATAGAAATAGCGAACACTTAACAACGAACAAACCCGCACAAAACCATGTGGGAACCAGAGGGTTAAATAGGGAATAAATCATAATGTAATTGAAACCAGGTGTGTACAATCAAGACAAAACAAATGGACAATGAAACGTAGATCGGCGGTGGCTAGAAAACCGGTGACGTCGACCGCCGAACGCCGCCTGAACAAGGGGAGGCACCAGCTTCGGCGGAAGTCGTGACACCCTACAGTGACTGGGAATATAACATAAGCAGCCATATGCATGGTCAATCAATTAATCAAATTAATTTGATTCAATGCAATTTCATCTTTGTAGACTGCAACCATCACATAATTGTTCACTAACCCCCCCCCACACACACACAAAGCACAAATTCATGCTGCTAATAAGCTGATTACAACTTCCTCGTCTTCTTAAATTACGTTTGCCTCCGCAGTTTACCACACACAAAAACTTTGGAACAAGCTGACCAGGCCCTGTCAAACTCCCAGTGGTTGTGGTGTTGGGCCTTGTGGAGGCTTTGTGGCCGCTTGTCTGCTTCTATCCATCTGCTTCTATTCGTCTACTTCTAATTTGACATTTCTTCATTGCTGGTTCTGTTGTGTTTGGTGGCCAGCTGGCTGTGGCTATCATGGTGGCATTCGGTTTTGATGTGGCACTGTTAGCGCGTAAATCTGGAGCTTGGGTTGGTGGCAAGTGCAGGAGGAGAAAGAGACAAAGGTGGGTCCATGCCTCATTATAAAGGGACCCAGGCAGGTGCACCCGTGAGGGCAATCAGAGACAACCAAACCGGGGTTGAGTTCAGTATTACAGAATGGTGGGCAACGTTGAATGTAACGGAAACGGTACTGTGCTGAATGACTAGTTGAAAAATGTGATTATGGTGACCCAGAGGGCAGTTACCATATAGTGTGCTGCACAAGTTTTGCGATTTCAGATGGTCACACCCATATTGATCAGGTCAGACCTCGCCACAGCCACCAAACATGAGCAAACATACCTCAAAGGCTGTTGAAGAACGGTGCACACAGTTTTGGAGAAACGTGTTGTTTAGTACAAGCTATCACGCAACATAGCAAACATTGAAGCGAACTGAAAGCAGCCCAGAGTTGGCCTCACACACAAAGGGTTGGGTTAACAGCATGAACTTGACACATCGTATACAAATCATAATAGCTCCTTTTCCCACATATGACATAAAATCCTTGAACGTTTCCAAGGTTCCGGTAGTTTACTGGTACATTTCTAAAGTTACTGTTAATATTCCCTCCCTTTGCAACCCTAAGAGCAATCAAATGGAACCTAATGTAACTATCACTCAATCCTTCTTTACTCTCCCTAAGTGGCAGCCATGATTCAAGTTGAAGTTGTTGGACATAAGGAGGCTTTTATAATAGGGACCTTGTAGCAGTCAAAGTAGATTTACTAAATATACACAAACATCAGCCCAAAAGAAATACCCTCTGTATCTTAACCTGTCCTATCTGCACAGAAATGGGTAGAGGGCAAGACTGCGCAGACTGTGTAGTCTTGACTCAGAACGCTTGAAAAAAACAAGTTGAATCTGCCTAATAGGACCTCAAAAGCCTTGTTCACACTGTAGGCCTTAATGCTCAAATCGGTTTTGTTTTTTCAAATCCAGTTTTGGAATTCTGACTGTCCAAACAGCAAGTTACAAGTGATCAAATCGTATTTGTGTGTTTAGACTGTAGTCATTTGCTGACATGGCTATGCTACTTGTCATGGTAATGGCCGGTGTGTGTCCAGTTGCATAGGCTGATTGGTGGTGGTGCTTGTGCTTCCTCCTACTCAGAACCTGCTGTGTAGCAAGCTTTGGTTACAACCATGCCTGCCATGGAAGTCTCCCAGTTGCTTTGAACGTTCGAAATCATAGTGTAAGAACACTTTTAAAGCCTTAAAGGATAAGTCCTTTTTGGCTAGCCACAGCAGTCAACTAGCTAGATAGGTAGCTGTTTAGCTTGCTAGCACATTCACTCATTTGTTTGTAAACAGTTAGCAAGGTAGTTAGCTACCACATGTTCTTTTCAAACTGTCAACAGACTACAGGTAAATGCCAACATATTGTCTTAATAGGGCGTTGGGCCACCACAAGCCGCCAGAACAGCTTCATTGCGCATTGGCATAGATTCTACTGTCTGGAACTCAATCGGAGAAAAGTGACACCATTCTTCCCAGGAAATTCCATAATTTGGTGTTTTGTTACTGTTGGTGGAAAACGATATCTCAGGCACCGCTCCGCAATCTCGCATTTAATTGGGTTGAATCTGGTGACTTAGACGGCCTTGGCATATAGTGAAACATCAGTAAGTTGAGCAGTCTTCGCCACTGAAGCTCCTGCCAAATGTGCCCCAACAATCACACCAGTCACTGAGATCTCTTCTTCTAGCCATGGTAGCCAAAATAATGGGAAACTAGGCCTGCCCAGCATTTTTATTCATAACCCTCAGCATGCTTTCAATATACTTTGTATCCCTCATTTACTCAAGTGTTTCCTTTATTTGGGCAGTTAGCTGTTGCTACCAAGATATGTCAAATAACAGTCTAAAAACCACTTGAGAGGCAAAGAAATCTGATTTGACCATGCAGACACAAGTCGCATGGCTGGTATTCAGATTTGTATCTAATTTCAAACCACCTACGAAGGTGGTTTGAAATGTGGCTTGAAGTATCTGATTCCTTGTGCTTTTTGGCGGTTCAGATTGAAGGAAAAAGATAAGATTAGAATCGGATATACAAAAAATTGGATTTGAGTCACTTCAAACTGCTAGTGTGAACAAGGCCGGTACGTACTGTATATTCACTTGGCACCTACCAGGACCATACAATTACACAATTGGCAATTGAAGAGTTTGTTTCCAAAATGTTATATACACCAATTTTTCACATTTGTGTTTTTTCATCAGAAATAATTGCTTATGGGTACCTTCATGTGTGTATAAAATATTACTGTTCTCAGATTTTTTATTCATAGATGTTAGATGTGTATGAAAATGTTATTTTTTTTGCAAAATTTAATATATCCATTGTTTAGCTGAAATTGAATGTTCGTATGCTGTATATTTTACTGTGTTATGTGGTTGTCTCACCTAGCTATCTAAAGAAGAATGCACTTACTGTGTGTCACTCTAGATAACAGCATCTGCTAAATTACCAAAATGTACATGTTTTACATATACAGATGTTATACATATACACATGTTTTACATATACAGATGTTATACATATACACATGTTTTACATATACAGATGTTATACATATACACATGTTTTACATATACAGTCCATTCGGAAAGTATTCAGACCCTTCACTTTTTCCACGTTTTGTTACGTTACAGCCTTACTGAAAAATGTATTAAATACATTTCTTTCCTCATCAATCTACACACAATACCCCATAATGACAAAGCAAAAACAGTTTTTTAGAAATACCTTATTTACATAACTATTCAGACCCTTTTTGCTGTGAGACTCGAAATTGACCTCAAGTGCATCCTGTTTCCATTGATCATCCTTGAGATGTTTCTACAACTTGATTGGAGTTCACCTGTGGTAAATTCAATTGATTGGACATGCATGTCAGAGCAAAAACCAAGCCATGAGGTCGAAGGAATTGTCCGTAGAGCTCCAAGACAGGATTGTGGCATTCTTAAATGGAAGAAGTTTGGAACCACCAAGACTTCCTAGAGCTGGCTGCCCAGCCAAACTGAGCATTCGGGGGAGAAGGGCCTTGGTCAGGGAGGTGACCAAGAACCCGATGGTTACTCTGACAGAGCTTCAGAGTTCCTCTGTGGAGATGGGAGAACCTTCTAGAAGGACAACCATCTCTGCAGCACTCCACCAATCAGGCCTTTATGGTAGAGTGGCCAGACGGAAGCCACTCCTCAGTAAACGGCACATGACAGCCCTCTTAGAGTTTGCCAAAAGGCACTTAAAGGACTCTCAGAACATTAGAAACAAGATTCTCTGGTCTGATGAAACCAAGATTGAACTCTTTAGCCTGAATGCCAAGCGTCATGTCTGGAGGAAACCATGCACCGCTCATCACCTGGCCAATACCATCCCTTCGGTGAAGCATGGTGGTGGCAGCATCATGCTGTGGGGATGTTTTTCAGTGGCAGGGACTGGGAGACTAGTCAGGATCAAGGGAAAGATGAACAGAGCAAAGTACAGAGAGATCCTTGATGAAACATGCTCCAGGGCGCTCAGGACCTTAGACTGGGCGAAGGTTCACCTTCCAACAGTACAACGACCCTAAGCACACAGCCAAGACAACGCAGGAGTGGCTTCGGGACAAGTCTCTGAATGCCGTTGAGTAGCCAAGCCAGAGCCCGGACTTAAACCCGATCTAACATCTCTGGAGACCTGAAAATATCTGTGCAGTGATGCTCCCCATCCAAACTGACAGAGCTTGAGAGGATCTGCAGAGAAGAATGGGAGAAACTCCCCAAATACAGGTGTGCAAGCTGGTAGCGTCGTACCCAAGAAGACTCTAGGCTGCCAAAGATGCTTCAACAAAGTACTGAATAAAGGGTCTGAATACTTATCTAAATGTGATATTTCCGTTTTCTATTTTAAATACATTTGCAAAAATTCTAAAAACCTGTGTTTGCTTTGTCATTATGGGGTATTGTGTGTAGATTGATGAGCAACATAGTTTTTTGGAATACATTTTAGAATAAGGCTGTAACGTAACAAAATGTGGAAAAAGTGAAGAGGTCTGAATACTGTCTGAACGCACTTATTACTCATATTATACATTTTTTTAAATATTGATTTCACTAATGTAAAATTTGTACAGTTCTTTATTAAAAATGTAGTTATTTGTTACATTTGACTGTGTAAAACCTAGCAGTGCTTCTTATTTCTCTGAGAATGAGGCGGGTATATACATTTTTGCAGAAAGAAAGCATGATTTTTTTGTCCCTCTGAAATGAAACCATCAAGTGATAGATTTTAAACAAATACATGTCTGTCATTGAACAACCCCATGCCATGATTAGATAGTGAAAAAACACACCAATCTCTTTCATAACTTCTTTAAACAATAAAAGCTAATTTACCAACATTTCTGAAAATGGATATACAGTATACCATTTTGTAATGAAGCTCTTCAATTACAACCAATGAACTGGTTCTACAACGTAAAGGCAATTTCCACATCCCTTGTTACATTTGTAAATGTGTCTAAATCAGACTTAATCTTAATATTTCATCATCATTCATAATTGAACACAATTTAATGTACATCACAGTAAACTCATTCAAATTAGTGTCCTCGCAGGAAGGGAGCTCGCCCAAAGACTAACAGCAAACAAGCACATTTTCAGAAAATAAAATGATCTTATTCCTCAAGAGTCTTCTGAATGTTCATGTGCACTATAAACACACTCAGAGGAGAGGAAATGATAGGCCTAAATGAAAATGTAACTACAGGGCCTATAGGGCCTCCTTATATTTCCTTCCTACCAAACATGAAACAGAAATGTCTAAATGTTGCAATAAACGGTAAGGAAATGGAATGATGAAACGCTAGCAACTATTGTATGCATTTTAACTTGGGAAGGAAACATAAAAAAAATGTCAATGCGGAAACAAAGTTCTCTCGTTTGGTGGGGGTTTGAAGAGTGCACAGGTGGAGAGACAAGCCTAGTGCGTCTTCACCACAAGGCTGCTCTGTGACATAAACTCAAGAGTGACAGGGAATGAAAATACGATGAACCCTTCAATGAGTGGCCTGGGAATATAACCTAATTGATGTTCAAGGACATCTGACCTCCTTGCCTTTGCCCCTCTTCACCTTGCCTTTACCTCTCCTGCCTTGTCGTTTTTTCATTAATATGGCTTTTTTCTCCTGAACCATTTGGTCTATCCACTGGAAACTCAAGAACAATATAGGCACATACAGTATATAAAGAATCAGATTTTTTTTATGTAAAAAAATATATAATTCAAGTATACATTTCCATAGATTTTGAAAATAAACTGTTAATTACCATCGTTTCTGAAAATTACCAGGAGTTTTGCAACCCTACCGTTGAAACATTTCCAAAATGAAAGTGGGTAAGTTAAATGCCGGGCCAATGTTTGTAAAGTGAGGACTGTAGCTTTAGGTGAGATCCATATAAAAAAAATCCCATTCATCATAACGTATTATCTCTTTAATTGTGCACATTTTTTCATGATTTTTTTGTATGGTCAGAGAGAGTTATATTCACAGTTAAGTATGTGTTAGAATTCTGCTTTTAATATTATTTATGCTCCAACTAACTGCCTCAGTGTTGATGTGTTTCACAGGACCAATCAGGGTTTATGGAATCCTCCCGCTTATGCTCGCACTGCACCTCTGTCCAGAATGGTGACCACTGTGCCTCCACAAAACCCATTCCTACACTCCAAGCGACCCGTTTTTCCTATTTAATGCCTCTTCAAGAACACATGAGAAATATTAAACAAAGCGTATGAGAAACTTTGGAAGGTGTAGTCGTCCATTTTATACCATCCAATCTGTGTGTGTGAATAGATCTATAATGATGTGATGTCAATGACTGATTCCGGCTGAGTTGGAGAATAATGAAAGGCCTCATTAGCATAATTCCCCTGATTTAGATGAGTGGTTTTGTGACTTCAGGGCTGTGAGCTTTTTGTTATCATTGTCCTCTCCAGCCTGCGTGTGTGTGTGTGCGTGCGTGCATGTGTGTGTGAAGGTACAGTTGTTTAGCTGTCGGGAAGAGGCGTCCAGAGAATCCGGCCACGCAGCCACTGCGAATAAGAAAACAGTGAGAGCACTAACCAAGACCCAGTTCTTTAGGAAGGCTGCAGTGAATTAGAAATGTGTATGTGTGTGTAGTCAATGTAAATATCCCCATAAGTGGTCTATTTTACTGTAGGTATATCATGCAGGTATAACACTTATTGAGTAATACAAATCTAGACGGGTCATTCTTTAAGTGAATGCTTAGATCTGCAGTAAGGTGAATAAAAGACAGAGTGCTGTTACAGGTTCATCTGTTGACAGGAAACTGGGGTGTGCTGCTTTCCTGTCTCTTGTCCATCATCTAATATGTGTTTGTGCGTTTGAAAATTGTCTCGCCAGAGAAGTTCGATCGGGTTCAAGTCCGGGCTCTGGCTTGGCCGCTCAAGGACATTCAAAGACTTGTCCCGAAGCCACTCCTGCATTGTCTTGGCTGTGTGCTTAGGGTTGTTGTCCTGTTGGAAGGTGAACCTTCGCCCCAGTCTGAGGTCCTGAGCGCCCTGGAGCATGTTTCATCAAGGATTTCTCGGTGCTTTGCTCTGTTCATCTTTCCCTCGATCCTGACTAGTCTCTCAGTCCCTGCCGCTGAAAAACATCTCCACAGCATGATGCTGCCACCACCATGCTTCACTGTAGGTGAACACCAGGTTTCCTCCAAATGTGATGCTTGGCATTGAGGCCAAAGAGTTCAATCTTGGTTTCATCAGACCATAGAATCTTGTTCCTCCTGGTCTGAGAGTCCTTTAGGTGCCTTT
Source organism: Salmo trutta (assembly GCF_901001165.1). NCBI lineage: Eukaryota > Metazoa > Chordata > Actinopteri > Salmoniformes > Salmonidae > Salmo > Salmo trutta. Next base: position 22,870,601 of record NC_042974.1, read on the forward strand.
TGGCAAATTCCAAGCAGGCTGTGTGGCTGGATTCTCTGGATGCCTTTTACTGAAGAGTGGCTTCTATCTGGCCACTACTATAAAGGCCTGATTGGTGAAGTGCTGCAGAGATGGTTGTCCTTCTGTAAGGTTCTCCCATCTCCACAGAGGAACTCTGGAGCTCTGTCAGAGTGACCATTGGGTTCTTGGTCACCTCCCTGACCAAGGCCCTTCTCCTCCGATTGCTCAGTTTGGCCGGGCGGCCAGCTGTAGGAAGAGTCTTGGTTGTTCCAAACTTCTTCCATTTATGAATGACGGAGGCCACTGTGTTCTTGGGGACCTTCAATGCTGCAGAAATGTTTTGGTACCCTTCCCCAGATCTGTGCTTTGACACAATCCTGTCTCGGAGCTCTACGACAATTCCTTCAACATCATGGCTTGGTTTTTGCTCTGACATGCACTATCAACTGTGAGACCGTACATATACGGGTGTGTGCCTTTCCAAATCATGTCCAGTCAATTGAATTTACCACAGGTGGACTCCAAGTTGTAGAAACATCTCAAGGATGATCAATGGAAACAGGATGCACCTGAGCTCAATTTTGAGTCTCATCGTAAAGGGTCTGAATACTTACGTAAATAATGTTTTTTATTTTTAATACATTTGCAAAAATGTCTTTCTTTGTGTGGACATTTTCTATTGAATCCATTTTAGAATAAGGCTGTAACGGGGAAGGGGTCCTAAACATGACATGGCCCTAAACACATTAAATCAGTTTTTGTTTTGGGTAAGGTGAAGAAACCCATAGTGGCGTGTCTGGTGAGGTATGTTAAGATAGTAAGATGGCACCGACAGATAGGGCAGCTCTGCTTCTAGCTCCTAAGACACTTTGCAGTATTTTGTTTTTTTTGTGTGTTATTTCTTTCATTATTAGCCCAGAAAATGTTTTGTGTTATTACATACAACCGGAAAGAACTTTTGGAAATCAGAGCAGCGGTAACTCACCAGCATTACCACCAGGAATACGACTTTCCCGATTTGGATCCTTTGTTCGTACCCTCCAGGACAATTTAAGTTATTCCAGAGGCTGCTCCAAAACACCGCCGGCGGAGAAGAGATATTCAGAGTGGACTTCTAGTCTGACTCAGGAGGCGTGCACACCACCCACCGCTTCCAAGTATATTACTTGCTAATGTTCAGTCTCTGGATAATAGCATAGACGAGCTCAGGGTGAGGATCTCCTTCCAGAGAGACATCAGGGATTGTAACATACTCTGTTTCACAGAAACATGGCTCTCTCGGGATATAGTGTCCCCATCCCTACAGCCAGCTGGGTTCTCAGTACATAGCGCAGACAGGAATAAAGACCTCTCCGGGAAGAAGAAAGGCGGGGGTGTATGTTTCATGATTCTCATGGTATAAAACTCAAGTCCTTTTGTTCACCTGACCTAGAATACCTCACAATCAAATGCCGACCATATTACCTCCCAAAGAGAATTCTCTTCGGTTATAGTTACAGCCATGTATATTCCCCCTCAAGCCAAAACCACAATGGCCCTCAAAGAACTACACTGGACTTTATGCAAACTGGAAACCAGTTGACTGTAGTACTCGCATTGGGAAAACATTGGACCACTGCTACTCAACTTTTCGAAATGCCTACAAGGCCCTCCCCTGCCCTCCCTCCCTTCGGCAAATCTAATGCTCCTCCCTTCTTATAGGCAGAAACTCAAACAGGAAGTACCTGCGCTTAGGTCTATATTCAATGCTAGTCTGACCAATCGGAATCCATGCTTCAAGATTGTCATGACTCTCCTGTGAGGATCCAAAGATCCGGTTACAGTGGATCAGTGTCTGCAGAGCCCTCTCACCCGCAGAGGGGAGGGATTGATGTGGGGGTTTTATGACTCCTCACGTTGATCGTAAATTGTAAGCAGCAGACTACTCCTTTTGGTCTCTAGAATGGGTGAATGGAATGTCTCTTTGTTACAAAAAAAAATTCCGCCCAAAAACTCTTAACATCCAACAATGAACACTATATTATTTATATTTTATTTATTATATTTCAACATCCGAATGTTGGGAATGATGAGAGATGGAATATGGGAAATTAATGTCTATTTTGTGATGTCATAAAAAATGGTATTATAACGAAAACATTGTAACTTGAAGAGCTTTTACACTGTGTATATCAGGTTTACATCCTTTACATGGTGTAGAAAATTGATGAAGAGAATATTTTTGTGACAATAGGATTGTGATTTTAGTTCTCTAACGAGATCATAGAAGTGATGATACTTTGCCTCGTAACTAGCCACGCCCGAGGGAGCTCAGAGTGGGTCAGTATGACGGAAATGCCTATTTGTACCCAAGGGTATAAAAGATTGAGTTAAGAATTAACATACTAGACTAGAAGGACCACCAGCTCCAGCTAGGTCTACATTAGTCACGAACCTGAAAATCAACACGAGGTTGAAGAAGACAAAGGAGCCTCTAACAATCAAGGTTACAGTTGAGTAACTGTATCTAAGAAAGTGAATTTAAGTAGGACCATCCAGTTATTCTCTTCAAATCATCGTTGCCTACACTGCTTTCATCACCACTCTGGGGATCATCGACACAGCTGATTAGCTGTCCTCAGAAGACCACTGAAAGTAAACACAGACAACTAAGAAGAGGGACACTGTGACCTCTTGTGGACAATCAGAGCCTTACACTGAAGAATGAAGGAGAAGCCCCAATCGAACCCTTCTAACGAAGCGGAACCCTTTTCACGAAGGCCCGGGTCCAACAGAGATACACAACAAAGACCTTCAATGCGTAAATATATGCATTACTTCTTACCCAATAGGGCGGCAGTTCAGGGCAAGGTATTATGATTACTTTAAACGTAGTTCCCAAATGGATCCAAGTGTTACTTCTCTTTCTCTCTCGCGTTCTCTCTATCTTTTTAACTCTACATCTTTTGTAACAAGTGTCATATTGTGATAGTCCGCTAGGAACCTGTTGTCATCGTATTAAGTTTCTAATCAATAACCTATACTGTGTGTGTATGTATCCTGTGTTATCATTTTGTTTGTTAGTAAATAAATAAAAAAATCAATTTGTGTGGTACAGAATGATCAGTAAGACTCGGTTTGTGCAGATTCAAAACGTCTGCAACGTTCAGAATGAGACTGATATGAGGTAATGATTAATAAGTGTCTGTATCGATATATACAGTTGAAGTCGGGAGATTACATACACTTAGGTTGGAGTCATTAAAACTAGTTTTTCAACCACTCCACAAATTTCTTGTAAACAAACTATAGTTTTAGCAAGTCGGTTAGGACATCTACTTTGTGCATGGCACAAGTAATTTTTCCAACAATTGTTTACAGACAGATTATTTCACTTATAATTCACTGTATCACAATTACAGTGGATCAGAAGTTTACATACACTAAGTTGACTGTGCCTTTAAACAGCTTGGAAAATTCCAGAAAATGATGTCATGGCTTTAGAAGCTTCTGTTAGGCTAATTGACATAATTTGAGTCAATTGGAGGTGTACCTGTGGATGTATTTCAAGGCCTACCTTCAAACTCAGTGTCTCTTTGCTTGACATCATGGGAAAATCAAAAGAAATCAGCCAAGACCTCAGAAAGAAAATTGTAGACCTCCACAAGTCTGGTTCATTCTTGGGAGCAATTTCCAAATGCCTGAAGGTACCACGTTCGTCTGTACAAAGAATAGTACGCAAGTATAAACACCATGGGACAACGCAGCCGTCATACTGCTCAGGAAGGAGACATGTTCTGTCTCCTAGAGATGAACGTGCTTTGGTGCAAAAAGTGCAAATCAATCCCAGAACAAGAGCAAAGGACCTTGTGAAGATGCTGGAGGAAACAGGAACAAAAGTATCTATATCCACAGTAAAACGAGTCCTGTATCGACATAACCTGAAAGGTCGCTCAGCAAGGAAGAAGCCACTGCTCCAAAACCACCATAAAAAAGCCAGACTACGGTTTGCAACTGCACATGGGGACAACTATCGTACTTCTTGGAGAAATGTCCTCTGGTCTGATGAAACAAAAATAGAACTGTTTGACCATAATGACCATCGTTATGTTTGGAGGAAAAAGGGGGAGGCTTGCAAGCCGAAGAACAACATCCCAACAGTAAAGCACGGGGGTGGCAGCATCATGTTGTGGGGGGTGCTTTGCGGCAGGAGTCATCATGCCAGGTAATCCTGAGGCATGGTCCTAGGGCTCAGGTCCTCCGAGAGAGAGAGAGAAAGAGAGAAAGAAAGAATTAGAGAGAGCATACTTAAATTCACACAGGACACCGGATAAGACAGGATAAATACTCCAGATATAACAGACTGACCCTAGCCCCCGACACATAAACTACTGCAGCATAAATACTGGAGGCTGAGACAGGAGGGGTCAGGAGACACTGTGGCCCCATCCGATGATTTTTGGCCCCGGACAGGGGCCCGGACAGGGCCAAACAGGCAGGATATAACCCCACCCACTTTGCCAAAGCACAGCCCCCACACCACTAGAGGGATAACTTCAACCACCAACTTACCATCCTGAGACAAGGCCGAGATAGCCCACAGAGATTTCCGTCACGGCACAACCCAAGCATACTTCCAAAGTTGTGGCAAAATGGCTTAAGAACAACAAAGTCAAGGTATTGGAGTGGCCATCAGAAAGCCCTGACCTCAATCTTATAGAACATTTGTGGGCAGAACTGAAAAAGCGTGTGCGAGCAAGGAGGCCAACAAACCTGACTCAGTTACACCAGCTCTGTCAGGAGGAACGGGCCAAAATTCACCCAACTTATTGTGGGAAGCTTGTGGAAGGCTACCCGAAACGTTTGACCCAAGTTAAACAATTTAAAAGGCAATGCTACCAAATACTAATTGAGTGTATGTAAACTTCTGACCCACTGGGAATGTGATGAAAGAAATAAAAGCTGAAATAAATCATTCTTTCTACTATTATTCTGACATTTCACATTCTTAAAATAAAGTGGTGATCCTAACTGACCTAATACAGGGGATTTTTACTCTGATTAAATGTCAGGAATTGTGAAAAACGGAGTTTAAATGTATTTGGCTTAGGTGTATGTAAACTTCCGACTTCAACTGTATATATGTCATTGAGTTTAGTTCGGGAGATGGTAACTCGTTAAACAACTTCTCCCGTGGTGCCCCAAATCCCAAATGAGTGAATTGTTACATAATTAATTTAATCTGGTAACAATTAAACATAGTCGGTTATTATTCTATAAATAGCAGTCATCACATTAATGATAGTCACTTCACGACAAGATTGTTTTGATCACGCAGACTGGGATATGTTCTGGGTAGCCTCTGAGAATAACATTGACGAATACACGGATACAGTGACTGTGTTCATCAGGAAGATGAGATGTTGTACCCACTGTGACTATTGTGGTGGCTAATTTCCGCATTACCAAATGAGGAGTTACAAACACACCAGTCCGAGTTAAACTACATCTTTAATACTTAAGATACTTTTGCAAAAGTTCTTGACCTTCAATAATGCACTCTCTCGAATGAACCAGGAAGGTGATTACTCAATGGCTACAGGGATCTTTTATAGCAACGATACACCCCTTCAATGAACATTGACAAACCACAGATACTTAGTAACAGTTCACAAAGGTTAAGTTTTGTATGACAGATGTCAATAAAACACATCAGACAGTAACTGCTATGTCAACAGGGTTCATTGTATAGCCCAGTATCTGGTCTCCTTAGAACCGTCCCTCCCTGGTACGGTATTGAACAGAACTATTTCATCCAATGGCATATATCAATTGAATCCTACAGACGAAGAACCGTATATGTGACATTTTTCAAAAAAAAGAGATATACATGAAAAATCATTATTGGACATCCTTTTTCTATAGTGAACCGGTTTCACAAGCTTTCCACGCGCTAATTAACAATATTTTTTTATTTAAAGATAGGCTCTCGTGGAATAACCGTTTATGTGCACCACTCAGAATGGACGGACAAGCGCACAACTTTTCTGTTGCTGATGAAAATCGCCGAAATGTGGGAAAGAAACGTAAAACAAAACTAAAAGAATGGAAAGACAGGCAAAGGAAGATCTTACAGAATGCGGGAAAGCCCTATACAAATCGTAAGGGTCAAGAAAAAACAGTGAAAAGCTGTCCAAAAGAGGTATGTGGAAGAACCGTATATCAAACAATCAAGCTAGCTAGCTATAGAGTACAGTAACTAACATGTATGTTCTGGGTTGTCTAATTTGTAACTATAGAGAAAATATATTAGCTAAAGTTCGTTGGCTACTAATTTATACACTATCGTTACAAATGTTATTGCTAGATTATAGAAGAAACATAGCTAGCTACTTTTTGTCCATCCACCGGATGATTCGACATGGCTATAGTAGCTAGCTAGTTATATGTAACGTTACACTGTATCCTGCAGGGAAGAGCGTGTTCCACGACGTGCAGAAAGGATTAATTAACTACATATTGCATTTAAGTTATTTACATGAAGGGCATCTGTACTTGAAAGTACTTAAAACATCATATCAGGTGTTAAAAAAGGACATTTTACAAGTGTCATGCAAAATGTCACATATACTGTTCTTCCACAAACTGAAATCATCGCTGGAGATATACTGTTCTTCCACATTCTAAAAATTAAAACACCAATAAAATAAGTATTTTTTGAAATAACAAAATAATATCAATTGTTGTTGGAAGATATGAGTATGGTGAATTATTTGTCAACCATAAAACACCTAATGTGGTACACACAATTAATAATATAAAAATAACTGATTATCTTAAAATGGAAAAATTGTCACATATATGGTTCTTCGTCTGTAGGATTCAATTGTCAACTCTAGATACTCCCATCTCAAGCAAACCCCCTCTTGACCCCACTCCTGGACAGGCTCACTGGGGAGTGAGCCTCTAGGCCATATATTATCACAGGATAAGTGTGAGATCTAAGAGAGGACATACAAGGGTCCATTTACTGCCATAATCCTCCCCACAATAAAGAAAAGGAGGGAGGGACTTGCTCACAGACATTGTGGAGACAAGTCATTGGTTCCCCATTAATCACGCCATCCCTTCACATGGTTTAAGAAATAGGTAAAGACACATTCCCATGACGACAAGTCTGACCTCTCCCCTCTCTGGGCCCCAAGTGTCTGAGCCCCAGCTAAGGTAGACGTGCAACTGAAAAGACACCAGAGTCCAATGGACACTTTCTAATGACAAGTACCTCAAATAAGCATATTATACTAATAAAACATCTTAATTATCTATGTTACCCAACTAATTCTGATTCGTCCACGACACTATTAAAACCTACCCAAACCAGAAACCATGGATTGATGGCAGCATTCGCGCAAAACTGAAAGCGCGAACCACCGCATTTAACCATGCACAATTGAGAGCATCCTGTCGGGCTGTATCACCGCCTGGAACTGCAACTGCACCGGCCTCAACCGCAGGGCTCTCCAGAGGGTGGTGCGGTCTGCCCAACACATCACCGGGGGCAAGCTACCTGCACTCCAGGACACCTACTGTACAGCACCCGATGTCACAGGAAGGCCAAAAATATCGTCAAGGACATCAACCACCCGAGCCACAGCCTGTTCACCAAGCTATCATCCAGAAGGCGAGGTCAGAAGAGGTGCATCAAAGCTGGGACCGAGATACTGAAAAACAGCTTCTATCTTATATTTCTTAATTCCATTATTTTACTTTTAGATTCATGTGTATTGTTGTGAACTGTTAGATTCTACTGCACTGTTGGAGCTAGGAGCACAAGCATTTCTCTACACCAGCAATAACATCTGCTAAATATGCGTGTGACCAATAACATTTGATTTGAGGGAAGTCATATTGAGGCTAAATTCTCTTTTACAAAGAATCTCTGCACAATACAAAAACAACTACATACAACAGGTAAGTATACATAAACATAAATATATCTCAATATATACACATTAAGACACAAAACATAGTCAATTAAAACAAACACATTCTTCTTTATGAAAATTAAGTATACATAAACATAAATATATCTCAATATATACACATTAAGATACAAAACATAGTCAATTAAAACAAACACATTCTTCTTTATAAAAATTCTCTGTCAACTGTCTGAATTGACCGAGGGACTTTAAAGCATCCAATCAAAAAAAGTTGAGATTATTTCAAACATAGGGTGCAAGGAAATTTAGTGAACGGGTTTGATAACTTGTCATTTTAAATCTTAACAGTGACGTAAGGTAAGTTGGAAGCTTATGGTGCAGGGCTTTTTAAACAAAAAGAGCGTAATGATGTGATCTATGTGACTTTAAAGAGGTCCAGCCAACCTTTTGGTAAACAATGCAGTGATGAGTAATTGTAAGAGGTGCGTGACTGGCTGCAGGGAAGTCAGGCACAGAAGAGCAGAACTGGGTAAAAACCGGAGCAGTTTAATATGCAAAACCAACGGCACCCAGACCAACAGAATATGGGTACAAATAACCCGTCGCGAACCAGTCAGAAGTGCAAATACACTTTACAAGAAACAATTCCACACACAGACATGGGGGGAACAGAGGGTTATATACACGACAAGTAATGAGGGAATGTTATCTAGGTGTGTGGGAAAACAAGACAAAACAAATGGAAAATGGAAGGTGTATCGGCAATGGCTAGAAGACCGGTGACGTCGACCGCCGAACGCCGCCCGGACAAGGAGAGGAACCAACTTCGGCGGAAGACGTGACAGTAATGAATCTGTATCCTGTTATAAAACAAAGTGCTCTGTGATAAACGGCATCCAGTGGTTTAAGAGTAGTGGCAGCTGCACTTTGATAAATAGCATCACCATAATCAAGACAGGTACAAAGATTGTATGTTTGTTTGAAGTGTATGCAAATAAATTATACAGGTTGTTAGGAATGTTCAACACACAAATGTTTCTCAAAAAGACAAGTCGTCAATTTCTCCTCCATCCTCAACCAGGGAAGACGTTCACGCTCACTGAGATCTATATTACGCTCACACTGAGGTAAACTATCTATCTCATTGTGTGCCGAGGACAGCTGTGCCGAGGACAGCTGCCTTATCCGCTCAAAACACTGTTCAGGCACCTTATATTTTTTACTGTATAGACTTTTCATTCAACGTTCCCCATTCACCTTTGTGGAGGCTTCTTACTGAGACAGTAATCTCGAGTAACCCAGAACAAAAATCTTGTGTAATTTGGTCAGATGCTCAATTAAGGTGCCAGAATGTTTACGTAGTCTGTCCACGAGAGATTGCTGAGATGGCAAAAGCAGAAGGTAAGGGATGGATAGAAATGTACAGAATGGGTACCTGGAGGAAAATGGGGGCGGGTCATGCTTTTTCAATTTCAGTCAAGGGGAGGGTTTAGTATTTATTTTTTTAATCTTTTAATCTAGTCCAGGGGAGGGTCATGTAATTTGTACTTGATGAAATGTCAATATTTGTCAGTGTTTTAGAATTAGTTGCTTATTAGGCAATATATTGATGTGTGCCCGATGCCACCCCTCATCTCTGATTCTCCGCTGGGCAACTATAGGCTATTTATTGTGGTCTCAATCAAACGATCCATAGCCTATATGCTATAGGCTACAAAGTGCATGCTCGGAGAAGCACAGAGCATTATGGATGAGCTGCTGGGATGGCGTGAATAAAACTAGGCTGCATTACACACTGCAATGGATATTCCAACCCTGTGCCCCGGCCTGCTCTGATCTTGCTGATCAAAAAACGTTTTTGGTGTTCTGCCTAACCATGCCGTGTCAAAGGCCTCGTGCAATTTTTTATTAGGCCTAGTCCAAAAAATGCACTCTCTAGCCTATAGCCTATGTTCTGTTCAATTTGAGAAAGAGAACGCGAAGGTGAGAAGGAGCACCAGAGGTCAACTTTGATAGTTTGCTACTACTTTAATTTATTTCATTAAAAACAATGGCATGACGTAGGCCCATGGCATAATGTAGGCCTATTTATCAGAGTTATTGGCCTCACAATAAGCCAGATTCAAATAACCTACATTGTGGTGCTGAAACTTGGAAGTAGCAGCCACGGTACAATCAATCAGGAATGCACAGCTCATGGTGCTGAAAGTAGGTACATTCGAGTAGGCATAATTCATTTAAACCGTCTTCATTTTAATTTGGTAACAAAAAGAGGGCTTTGTGTTGGAGCCTATTTCTTCCTATTTAAGAAATAAAAGTAAGTCAGACCTGTTTGACAGACAAAATTAGGCTATGGGCTAGGCTGCTAACAGAGCTTTGGTCCATGATGCTTTATGCTAGAAGCAAGCTGTGAAATACCCGGGAACGATGTGACTCCGATGCATATGGGGATGTCATTGTTAGGTTTCTTCGACATTCAGAGGCTGAGCTACAACCTTCTATAGCCGAGGAGACAAAATGTTTACTTTGCTTGGAAAGTAACCTAATTCTGTCACTGTCAATTGATTAAGCTATTCACTTTCTGTACAATAGAAGATGTTTAAACCCAGACAGCTTTTATGGAAACACTTGTGACCTTCTCTTTTTGGGTTAAGCCTGTGAGATGTTCACAGCGATGGGGGCAGACGTTTTGATCAAGAGAGACCTTTCAAAAATATGCACATTTTGTCGAACACTGAATATACAAATATGTAAGTTACAGTTGTAAAGAAGGTGAAATCTTATAGTTAGTCGTTTTATAAATTGATGACATTATATTTAGAAAACATGTAAGTAATTTCAAGCCTTAATCATACAGTTTGTTGAATATTTAATATTTTTATCATATTTGTACTGTGCACTTGAGCTTGTGTCCTCAAAAGTGGCTACACCTCAGGTGAGATTTCACCTTTTCTTGGAGTATGCAGCATTGCTAGTTATTGTTTATGACCCTCTCATAATAAACAATTACTTTGGGGGATTACATACACTACCGTTCAAAAGTTTGGGGTCACTTAGAAATGTCCTTGTTTTTGAAAGAAAAGCTCATTTTTGGTCCATTAAAATAACATCAAATTGATCAGAAATACAGTGTAGACATTGTTAATATTGTAAATGACTATTGTAGCTGGATTTTTTTAAATGGAATATCTACATAGGCGTAAAGAGGCCCAGTATCAGCAACCATCACTCCTGTGTTCCAATGGCACGTTGTGTTAGCAAATCCAAGTTTATCATTTTAAAAGGCTAATTGATCATTAGAAAACCCTTTTGAAATTATGTTAGCACAGCTGAAAACTGTTTTTCTGATTAAAGAAGCAATAAAACTGGCCTTCTTTAGACTAGTTGAATATCTGGAGCATCAGCATTTGTGGGTTCAATTACCAAGCTTTAACTTCCTGACTGATGTCTTGAGATGTTGCTTCAGTATATCCACATCATTTTCCTGCCTCATGATGCCATCTATTTTGTGAAGTGCACTAGTCCCTCCTGCAGCAAAACACCCCCACAACATGATGCTGCCACCCCCGTGCTTCACGGTTCGGATGGTGTTCTTCAGCTTGCAAGCTTCCCCTTTTTCCTCCAAACATAACGATGGTCATTATGGCAAAACAGTTCTATTTTGGTTTCATCAGATCAGAGGACATTTCTCCAAAAAGTACGATCTTTGTCCCCATGTGCAGTTGCAAACCGTAGTCTTGCTTTTTTATGGTGGTTTTGGAGCAGTGGCTTCTTCCTTGCTGAGCGGCCTTTCAGGTTATGTCAATATAGGACTCTTTTTACTGTGGGTATAGGTACTTTTGTACCCGTTTCCTCCAGCGTCTTCACAAGGTCCTTTGCTGTTGTTCTGGGATTGATTTGCACTTTTCGCACCAAAGCACGTTCATCTCTAGGAGACAGAACGCATCTCCTTCCTGAGCGATATGACGGCTGCGTGGTCCCATGGTGTTTATACTTGCGTACTATTGTTTGTACAGATGAATGTGGTACCTTCAGGCGTTTGGAAATTGCTCCCAAGGATGAACCAGACTTGTGGAGGTCTATAGTTTTCTTTCTGACGTCTTGGCTGATTTCTTTTGATTTTCCCATGATGTCAAGCAAAGAGGCACTGAGTTTGAAGGTAGGCCTTGAAATACATCCACAGGTACACCTCCAATTGACTCAAATGATGTCAATTAGCCTATCAGAAGCTTCTAAAGCCATGACATTATTTTCTGGACTTTTCCAAGCTGTTTAAAGGCACAGTCAACTTAGTGTATGTAAACTTCTGACCCACTGCAATTGTGATACACTGAATTATAAGTGAAATAATCTGTCTGTAAACAATTGTTGGAAAATGACTTGTGTCATGCACAAAGTAGATGTCCTAATCGACTTGCCAAAACTATAGTTTGTTAGCAAGAAATTTGTAGAGTGGTTGAAAAACAAGTTTTAATGACTCCAACCTAAGTGTATGTAAACTTCCGACTTCAACTGTAGTTGCATTTAAGAGGTTTTTAAAGCTTACCTTTTTCTGTGTCTGTAGGCCTACTCTGTCTGGGGTGGAAATGTTGGCCTAAATTTTGAAAGTACCATGCTCAGATTCCTAATGACTTCTCAGATAGTTTCTTTGCAAACAAGACACACTGATTTAGCATTGGAGAAATATGAAAAGATTAACCTATCTCTGTCCATTCTTAGCCTGTAATTTTGGTAATTTGAGTGGTATTAAAAAAATATTATTCTAATATGTACAATGTCATAGAATTTTATTAAATGTTTATAAAAAGCAATTTTTTCACGGATCTGCAAATACGATGATAGATTCATGCAATACTTTTACTATAAAGGACATTTTTCCACCCCTACTCTTGTCAACGGTGGTCTGCAAACCCACAACCTTTTGGCCTGCAGCCTTGTGCCCTATCAAAATTTCTGCGTTGCCATGTAATGTTTACAAGACAAAAAAACAGTTTCTAAAACTGCATACCTAAGGCTCTGGTCTGTCCAAGAAGTGAGGGTAAATGGTTCAGCGAGGGCTTAGGTTAAATAGATTTTGCTGAATGGAGGAACATCCATTTTCTTTTCAAAAAGGTCCGATTTTTTCCATGTAACCCTTATTATAAAAAACATTCACTCCCTAATGAATTGTACTTTAAAGGAGTACAAATGTTTGTCACTGTAGTGGTACCCTGTAAGGTGCGTCCATTGCACCATTAGTTATAGATACATAATTGTACCCTTGCAGTTCGTACTTTAAAATAGCCAAAAGGTAAAAATATGCTCTTTTAGGGTACAGTTACAAAGCCATTTGTTTTTTTAAGTGGCAGAAATGTACCTCTTCTCTACGCCAAGTCCTTCACGTGTACACGACTTTCCGCCATTCCACTTCTGATGCCAATTTAGCAAATTCAGCGGGTAACCTCGACTGGGACTCAAACCTGGGTCCAGTGACTGTCAAGCCAACACCGTACCTCTTGACTAGGTCGCTCAGTGTTGGTTAAGGTCACTACAATATTTATTACAGCTCTTTGTCACATGCTCTTATGTAAGCCTTTATAAAGGCTTCAGAACTGGCAGTGACATGTTCAAACTGTAAGTTACATAACCATAGATCACTTAAACTGGTAAAACACTTCCACTCACGGGTGGCCAAAAATAACTACTTTAAAGCCACACCCCCACTAAGCCATACCTCCAAATATTATACCTTTATTTTCAAAATATTGGGTGCAAAGATGTACCATTATACTAGATTATCTGCACATGTACCCCAAAAGGTACCAAACAGTACCATGTGAGATCATGTGTATCTCTGAAGGTACATTATGTGTATTTTCATATTTTATACCCCAGGGAACAATACTGTATGCTAACTTTGCCCTTTTTTCTGAGAGTGTGAGTGTGGGCCTCTCTGCTCGACATTCAGTGATTGGCATGTGCTAACGACCATCCATCTGCATGGTTCTACTCTGTTCCTCTCTCTGACTGAAGAAACAAGACGTCTCTGACTAGCCTGGTCCCAGATCTGTGTCTTTGCCAACTCCTATCGTCATTGTCACAAAAAGGCATCTCTGACAATGTCACAGGTATCAAAAACTTTCTTACTTGTCTTTGATAGAACTGCTTGACAATCACAATTTCACACCTAGAAATTAAAAGTTTTTAAATTAAAAGTCAGTTTAGACTCTGTTTTCATCCTGTTTTTTACTGTGTAGTTTGTTACTAACTGCCAGAGTAGCAGTTTAGCAGCAGATTCTCTACAACTTTCCTAAGGCTTCAGATACACAGGCATACTGCAGACATACAGGTATGCTTCGGGGGCTGTGCACATTGTTTACTGTGATAATAAAAAAAGTAAAAAAAATGAGATTTTTGTATTTATTATCATCATGCCTCTTCATTGCCAAGGAGCATATTGATAGTTTTGCTTTAGCTACCTCCCCCTAAAAACACCCTCCCTTTCCCACAGGGTTGCCAATGGACTGAATCTCATTATTGGTCCCCTTTTCAAAGCAGAGTTTACTAACACAATGACTAAATCACCCACTATCCTTCAGGATCTTCCAATGCCTGCCTAGCCAGTAGATTCATTTCTCTTCCTCATCTTATTTTTTTGTCTTCGTTTCTCCATACAGAGGCTAAATGTCAAGCATGCCTGACTCCTTCTAGTAACACATTCATTCCAGCAGATAATTACCATAAGGAAATTGATGCTTTAGTGTGCAGAGGGGAATTTAATTTACTCTGACATTCCACAGCATAATACATTCCAAAAGAAGTGTTTTTCACTTTCCAATTTACTTTTTAGATAAATTTGACTATTTAACGTGATTACCGGTCTTGAACGTCTTTGACTTATAAAGGTGTTGAAACCAATTAAGGGCTACATGCTGCTCGTGCTTCCAGATTTGAAGCTGTGAATACTGCTTAAAGATCCATGAAATAAGAAACAGGCTGGATATTTTGTTCATTAGTCTGTGTTTGTGTTTGGTGTATGTGGTCTGGTCTATATGAGGATCATTCCATAACAAGTCATTACTGTAGGTTTATGAAAGCCACTGTGCGAAATTAAACATTGCGATGGATCATTTGGTAACACTTAAAGCCTGCCAGTATAACGCTTCATAGCTTGTTATAAGCATATACAAGTATGTATCATGTCTTATAATAAGGCTTATAAATATAGTATGTTATGTCTCTCAACGTGGGACATTTTTTACTGACATTTTTAACTAAGGGCTTTTATCCAGTCAGTATCAATATAAGATGATATCAAGAAATACCCAAGCTCACTATAAGTCTTACAATGTATTATAACCTCATCATAACCCATTATACCTGTACACTTTATTAATGTCACTAAACGTTTCAAAAGTAGTGCTCAAGAAACAAAACTGTGCCACCCGCTGAGAGAAACACAAGTACTGTAAACGTGATGGATTAAACCTCTCTTTAAACTAGACTGTGTCCCTGTGTCCTGGTGTGGCCCCACGTGTGAAAAGATCCGCTGTGTCACTGGAATAGGGTGGTATCTCTACAGCTGGGAAAACCATGCTCCTCTGCTGGCCATGATTGGAATGTGCATTGTGCTGATTCATGCTTCTGCTCCGAGATTCCCTCTGTCTGGCCTCTGGTCAGGAGTTGGGCTACAGGGCCCTTAATTCTGCTATGACACAACTCTTTATATTGGCCTCACACTCACAGTATGTTCCTTACCGGACCTGTACTGTAGCTAAAGGTACCTAGCCTTCATAGAGACTGAATCGAAATGACTCTTTGGAGACTGTTGTAATCCATAGTGGCATGTGGAAACAACAGACCAAAAACATACTCCTGCAAAAAGTTCCTCTTTTGCGCCATGACCAGACCAACTGCCTGTGAATGAATGTTGTGCTACTTTTGAGATAAGGGCTGCCTTCCACTGTACAGTAGGGGATTTAGCTATCTAGAACATGCTGCATCTCCACAGATAACACCACTCAGAAAGGTTAGAAAATAATGGGATAATGGGAGAAACAGTCACTTTTCTCATAGTATATTGGCAGCAAAGATTCACTGTACCAGAAACTTCATTTAAGATGTAATGACTAAACATGGCAGAGAAATGAGCCGATTTGTTTGAATAAAATAAGACGTATATTACTCATTATTTATTGACTATTTCTATAAATATTAATCCACAAATTATATTGCTTTGAATAATTTGAGGCAATATCCCATTTGTGCATGCAATACTGTAATAGACCAATATTCTTAACAAGTTCGTTTTTGAAATATGCATTTACAAACTACTATGAATTTTCTGAAGAAAAAAAAACTAAAGTTAATGTGCCTAAAATATGTTGGCTAAAATGCTGCTACTATGTTGGCAGAACTTTAATTTAGTGCACTAAACAAAAATGCAATTATATAGTAGTGACATGAGTAAAAAGGTGGGGGGATTGGCGAAGAGAGGCAGCACTTCTTCGTGCAATCCATCCACACTGCCGTCTGCCAATGGAGGGACATGCTGATACTCCTAAACAAGGAAGCAGCTGATACAAAATCAGTATATATACAGTATCAATGAGACAGTAGCAATGAGTCAATTGGTTGCTTGTCTTTAGGAGTCTCTTTAAAGTGTTATTAGGTGTTTCAGACATTTGACTTTTCTTTCCATTTTTTTTTCAATCGCAGAGCTGCTTGGAATAAATTCTTTCAAATGAGACTTATAGACCAGAGCATTATCCTCAGTTAGCATCACCTGATCTAGAGACTTATCTATTTTCCTCGTTTTTCAGCAAACCACTGCCGCCTCAAAGGTCTCTGTCCTACTGGAAAGATGGGATAACAATGCAAAACCTTGGGTGATTAAGCGCATAGGCCTACTGGCCTACATTTCTGTAATGTCACTGAATTATTCATGATTCAATAATGAAATGTGTTCGAATGGTATAAAAGTATAGGGGAGCATATGAGATAATATTCATTTTTGTCGTTACAAAAGCATATGGGAAGACGCAACTTTCCACAATGGTTGTGGTTTACCTGCCACAATATTTGTTTAAACAATCTGAAACCAACACAGTTATCGTTTTAATTGCGCTGTGACTCTTATAGGATGCCAGAACAGGTGACAGAAGGGGAGCTGCCCATGTGCAAGTGAGGAGTCCCCATCCTTCTCTACGAAATAAATAAATAAACAATGAATCGTCCAGTCTCCTGTGCGCCTCATCCCATCTCATGCATGGCTGCCAGTAATGGTCTACTGGGTGTCAGCTTTGATTGGCACGATACAAAGCAAGTGCCAAGGGCTGCTGCCTCCACTCCCCAAGCAGACTCGACCTCTGGATAAAAGCAAGCAAAATGCCTCAGTCGAGCACAGAAACATTGAAATGTTAGGCTGGAAAGAGGAAGTACAGTGGAGAGGGGAGGGACCGAGGGCAGAGTTCCATGGGGCTGCCGCGGCGCTTCGAACTTCTGCACATGGAGCGGGGGAGAGTTGGAAGAACTTCATATTGCAAACTCAAGGAATAGCAGGTAGAGTAACTTTCACGATGCTTGTTAACTTCGAACTAATTTAAAGCGTTGACTCGTATTTCTAAATATTAAGAAAGGGCCTTACTCTTAAAAAAATGAACTAATGTAGCGGATTGGAAAACATTGTCCTGAAGTCTGGTGCAGGTGCGCGAGCGTCTGAAATCCTGTGATGCGAGTATTTGCATAGTGGCGCATGTAACGGATTTGACCAAAAAGTCAAGGGAAACTGAAATATTTAATGAATGTTATATCATTTTTGATCAGCATTATAGTTAATATCAAACGCACTTAGGAAAATAATGGAATAATGGAAAATGTTCCTCTTTTCCCATACTCCTTTTTGGAGATTGCAGGAATTGCTCACAATTATCTTGACCATATAGAAGCATTAGGTTATATTTCTTGCCATTGACGATTAAGCCTAAAATAATTATGGTTAATATAAAAACAAAAATACGTTTTTGTGGTTTGCAAGTTTTACATAGACTCCTTTCACTTTTCGTACCAGTTCAACACCTGTTGCAACTGTGCGCATCCAGAATGAATATCTAATTATAACTATTTTTGCTTCGTGACATTCAAGCTGGAGTTCTTATTTCAGAAGTCCACTTCATATTATTACAAATCAAACGAAGCAGGCCTGAGTTAAAATAAACGCATAAACATTACATGAACACTCCTCAATGAAACCGCTGAAACTAATTAGCTATAACTAACTACGTTGCCTACAGGATAAAAAAAAACGTTATGTGTTTCTCTGCTTTCTCAAAGTTACATGAAAAAGAGACACACACACACACACACACTTCGAAATCCTGTTTCAAGGTGCCCAAGACGTTCGCAATCATTGGTTGGTCTGAGCTGAACATGTGTGTTGATAGTATTGGTGGGCAGGACTCAAGTAACTGTTAACATGTTATGAAACTGACATTCAACAAAACACCAATGGAAGATTCATTTTGAGAGAAAAATTGAGGAAACAAGTCGACAAAACTTCTCACACTTCTGTGCACTGGGACATTTAATTCTACAAACTTTAACTCGTAGGTTATTATATTCCTATAACGTAGAACTATATAAATAAACAATGCAAAATCCAACTCAAGTCTAATTCATTTGGTTAAAAAATTATAAGGTATATCATTGCTGCATTGTCAAGTTTGTACTCACAAAGCATCAAAAGCAATGTGGATATTGTTTTAACTTGATTTAATTTGTTGTTAACAATATTTCCATTTTGTAATTAACATAGCCTCCCGCTGGGCAAAAACTGACTGAAGCTTTCATTTGGATTGAGCTTGTCAGTCTGTCATTGAAAGAGCAGGTGTTCGTAAAGGTACTGGCTTTTTTAGGGCAGCTAAACACTTGCATTTCAATTTGATGGTAGTAACCTACATACTTTTTAAAAGTTGATTTTAAAAACGAATCCAAAATGAAAAACACAACAACTAGTCAAATGTACTTGCCCTCATATGAAATCAATTTAGTATATTGAAATGACTATTAGTAAATCAAACAATGACTTGCACCCCACCCCATAGCACAATTATGACATTTTATGTATCTGCTTCTTCGGATTGAGGAGGGTTGAAATGCTGCAAATACATGCTTGTGGACACATCCACTTCCTTATTACTAGCAGACTGAGGAAGGGGAAAGCGAAAGAAACGCAGTTATTAAAATGATCGTCACTGAATACTAGTGTAATGAAGTGTGTCAGATGCAATTGAAGACCCTATAAGGAAACTCATTTCGCCCCTATAATGTAGCCATTCTAACCCTTACACTAGGTGCCCAAACATCTGCTCAGTAAGATTATCATCTTTCAATTCATGGTGACACATTTCCTTAATTGCCAATGAGAAATCGCTCAATAATTTTAAAAGATGACTGTTTAACTGTTCATTATATTACGTGGTATAGTGTAGTAGGGCATGGTTCCCCAAATTGTGGGTTTGGAACCACAGGTGGGTCGCTGGTAAGGCATGAGCGAGTTATGGCACAAATATTGTTTTATTTATGAGGTGGGACTTAGTACACGAAATTTCATATCCATTTTTTAAATCTTAGTATCAAAATATATTCATCAAACTGATAACGTTGTATTTTAGGAAAGAATTGCCACAAAAGCCACTGTTCTTAATTTCTTGTCCATATGATTGTTTTTTGTATGCCATATGTCAAAAGGAATTTTCTGGAGAAACAAATTAGTATTTTCAAGTACAGTCTTGAATCACACTTCTCACAGAAGCAGCATATACTAATAATAGTTTGGGAACAAAAACATTTCAGTAAGAATACTTGATATGATACATTTCTTGTTTTAATTTTCACCAACAACAAAAACGTATGAAAAACTTGAAGTTCTATATCACCACCTAGATTGTATTGATTTTCATATACGACTGTTTTATTCATTCGAATTAGCCCACATGTTATTTGCATATGTTTTTTGTTGATATTCCAACATTTAAGGATGAATATGAGTTGCTAGATTATAGTTTATATTATAAAACCCTTTCTGTCTGTTTTTACTTCCTCCCATTATCCAAAGTGTGCTGGTGTAGTCCACTTTGGCTGTTTAACGGTTTGGCTGTTTCAGTCTCCACCCTGCTCCCTTTCATGTGTTCGCACCCTGCTCTGCACAGCCCCCCCCACACACACACAATCCCTTGAGTTAGGACTGAGGGTGTTGTGAACCCACAGCCCTCTTCCTGTCTCTCCTCCCCTTACTGAGCACACTCAGACCCACTGCCATGACTCTTCCTGCCCTTCATGAGGCACTTTCAGAAAGCAGCTGTTGCCGTTAGTGCCTTGTTTTGTCATACTGGACTTTAGAAGGTGGTGTCATTCTGGAATATTGTCTGAATGAAACCATCCACAAAATATACAATATATTGAGAATCATCAACAAGAAAAAAAAACAGTACAGCAAGAAATTCAACTAATTGTCTGTTTTCACAAACGCCTGTGGTTTAAAATGAAAAGTTACCGTAAACCTTAGACAGGGAATAAAAGTATGATATGGAAAATGCTCCCCGCCCCCCAAAAATGACTTGAATCTAGCATCGGGTAGTTAAACTAAAGGTAAGAACAGTGTCACTGCGGGTGAATATACAACTTCCTGAATGTTCTCATGCACCTTGTTCTCCACATGCCTACACAACTCTGTGGTTTAACATGGGAATGCATTTCTCACTTCTGTCAAAGTCCCCCACCAACACCATCAGTATTTCCCTTTGCACCATCTGCCCAGAAAAAAAGGGCACATGAGAATACCACCCCCTCTCGACCTCCAAACTCCAGATGCTAAAGAATGATGACGCAGGCCTGGCCTCCTAGTCTTATATCGACACACACCAGCACGCAACACCCACTGCGCTTTCTGCGCCACATCTTCTGCACTAATGACCTCTGCCCTTCCTACCCCCTCGGCAAACCCCCACCACCTCCCCCACGTGGGACCTGGGTGTCTGTGGGTTGTGGAACCTCAGCCTCGACTCGCCTGTCCGCTGAACATTGTGCGTTGCGACAGCGGCGGGGGCTGCTTGGTGGCTTCCCACTATTTGTTCCAAATGTGTGGAGCCATCTGTCAGTAAAACAGGAAGGCCTAGGTTCCCCTTCTCCCTCAGGCTTGCTTCGCTATTTTAGGGAGCTTCACTTCTCCCTGTGTGGCTGGCTGGGCCGGGCAAGCGGCTCCACCAAGGGCCTTCTTGAAGTGGCGGTGCCGAGGCTGAGGCTGTTGTGCCCATCTGCTGCAGGCTTGAGGGGGATGCATTATTAATGGGGCCACGCGCACTGGTGACTCCTCAGATATGCAGCAGGCTCTGGCCAGGGGATGTGCTCTTCTTCACTAAACTGCCTCCTCTTGTGCGAGAGAAACTTACTTCGGGGCCCCTCGGCCTTCCCCTATCGATCTCTCTGTCCCTGGTTCTCTCTCTTCACTTTTGCTCTCTGGCACACTCCCTGTCTGTCTTGGTTCCCTCCCCTCTCTATCTCTATATCTTCCCCCTCTCTATCTTTTTCTGTCTCGCTCTCTCTTTCCGGGTCCCGCTCTGCATCTCTCTCGGACTGTCTGTCTCCCTCTTCCCCTCTCTCTCTCTTTCTTATCTTTCTCCCTCTCCTCTCTCTTTGTTTCTGATTGTGGCTCCTCTCGCACATGTCTGTGCTCGGGTAGTGGCGCGCTCAGCGATGCATGCTCAGTAAATTAGAGCGAACACGAGCGCCGATAAGCTTGGCACGGGCAAACAGCCGCATCCTCAGTGACCTAGGGCCAGTTAATTTTCTGCTTAATTTTGCGGCAGTCAGTTTGCATTTGTGGATGATTACGTGGCAGGAAATTAACAATAAATAACAAATGTGGTCTGAAAGCCCCTTCCCAGCACCCCCATCACCATAGCCCATCATGCGGGGCCAAGCCACTCTCCCAGCCCGCCCTCTCTGTCAGACTTGTAATGAAAATGTCTGTAATTCTTTGTAATGTAATGTGGGGGACAGTGGTGTGTCTTTCGGTGTGACAAGAGTGATCTTGCCGGGGTGACGGAGTTGTACAGAGAGAGGTCACCCCTTTAGTCAGCTGTGTCTTTTTTATAATGTTGTGTTTTTTCAGCCCCGCGGTGCCGTTGATTACATTTAAACACATCTACATCTCTGTGTCTCTCTATCACATTAGAGTACCTGCACCGAATGGAGACAGAGGAGGCACAGGAGATGTCTCAGATACCAGGTAAGAGCTTCTGTTTTCAGAACTGGTGCTGTAGGACCATGTCTGGTAGAACAGAGAAGCACAGCGTGAGTTGCACAGAGCCCAAGCTGAGTGACACAGTCATACCATATGTAATGGGTTATAGATCATTATGGTTCTATCTTATGAGCAATAATGAACCATGTTCTGGTGACTAATGGGTGTTTGCTGGTGTTTCTCCATGTAGGCAGGGACAGCCCCCCTCCCAATGACGTGTCTGAGGAGAACGACGAGGCCATGCCCATCCCAGAGGACTTGTCTGCTAGCTCCAATCTGCAACACAACAACAGGGGTGACAAAGAAGGCATGGGTGAGTGACAGATCACGAGTTTCACCGTGCTTCTCCAATGCAGCACTCCTACATCAGTAGGCCTATAAACCAGTTAAGTTGCTACACCTAGACCAGTATATCCATCAAACCTTTACCTGTGTACCACAAAACCTAGCCGTTTCCAGAGCACCTTCAGAAATATGTATACCCTCAGAAGGACAAAATTAGTAGCACTGTTGTTGCTAATAATAATGAAAATAATGATGATTTTTAAAATGATGTTGAAATAATTGACGAATATATGAATAATTAACAATACATGTGTTTGTTACACCCGCGTACACTTAAAATAAATTCCAGCACTTTTTGTACATAGTCCTCCCATTTTAGGGCACCAAAGGTATTGGGACAAATTCACTTATATGTGTATTAAAATAGTCAAAGTTTAGTATTTGGTCCCATATTCCTAGCACGCAATGACTACATCAAGCTTTGACTGTACAAATTTGTTGGATGCATTTGCTGTTTTGTTTTGGTTGTGTTTCAGATAATTTTGTGCCCAATAGAAATTAATGTATTGTGTCATTTTGGAATTACTTTTATTGTAAATAAGTATAGATATGTTTCTAAACACTTCTACATTAATGTGGATGCTGCCATGATTATGGATAATCCTGAATGAATCGTGAATAATGAAAAGTAAGAAAATTACAGAGGCGTAAATATTACACCCCCCCCAAAATGCTAACCTCTCACCATTACAATAACAGGGGAGGTTAGCATTTTTGGGGGAGGGGTATGATATTTATTTACCCCCACCACCTGGGGTTTTTTTGCGCTCAACAGTATCACTTGTGTATCATGAATGGTCCACTACACAAAGGACATCCAGCAAACATGACACAACTGTGGGAAGCATTGGCGTCAACATGGGCCAGCATTCCTGTGGAATTGTCTTGACACCTTGTAGAGTTCATGCCCCAACAAATTGAAGCTGCTCTGAGGGAAAAAGGGGGTGCAGCTCAATATTAGGAATGAGTTCCTAATGTTTTGTACACTCAGCATAAGTGAATATTCCCAATACTTTAGGTCTCTTAAAATAGGGACTATGTTCAACATGTGCTGTAATTTCTAAACAGTCCACCTAATATGGATTAAAATACCCCCGAAATAAAGCTTACAGACTCTACAAAAAAATCAGCACTTTAACCTCGTAGTTGTTGTATAATTTCTAATCCAAAGTGCTGGATTACAGAGCCAAAACAACAACAACATTGTCACTGTCCTAACAAATCAAATCAAATTTATTTATATAGCCCTTCGTATATCAGCTGAAATCTCAAAGTGCTGTACAGAAACCCAGCCTAAAACCCCAAACAGCAAGCAATGCATGTGAAAGAAGCACGGTGGCTAGGAAAAACTCCCTAGGAAAAACTCCCTAGAAAGGCCAAAAACCTAGGAAGAAACCTAGAGAGGAACCAGGCTATGATGGGTGGCCAGTCCTCTTCTGGCTGTGCCGGGTGGATATTATAACAGAACATGGTCAAGATGTTAAAATGTTCATAAATGACCAGCATGGTCAAATAATAATAATCAGAGTAGTTGTCGAGGGTGCAACAAGCACGTCCGGTGAACAGGTCAGGGTTCCGTAGCCGCAGGCAGAACAGTTGAAACTGGAGCAGCAGCATGGCCAGGTGGACTGGGGACAGCAAGGAGTCATCATGCCAGGTAGTCCCGAGGCATGGTCCTAGGGCTCAGGTCCTCCGAGAGAAAGAAAGAAAGAGAGAAAGAGAGAATTAGAGAGAGCATATTTAAATTCACACAGGACACCGGATAAGACAAGAGAATACTCCAGATGTAACAGACTGACCCTAGCCCCCCGACACATAAACTACTGCAGCATAAATACTGGAGGCTGAGACAGGAGGGATCAGAAGACACTGGTGCCCCATCCGATGATACCCCCGGACAGGGCCAAACAGGCAGGATATAACCCCACCCACTTTGCCAAAGCACAGCCCCCACACCACTAACACTTTTGGAGCTCACTGCACATATCATAAAAACAAATGTCTTAGTAACGTAACTATTTTGTTAGTAACGTAACATTTCGTAACGGCATCCCAACAAGCGGTTACCACATGTAACAACAATCCCTTAGATCCACTCATTACTTGCCATCTGGCACTTAACCAAACATAGTTCTTTTGAACATGCAATCTAAAAGTTATTGATGCATTTAGGTCATTGGCAGGAAAGGTTGCACATTTCTCTGATCCGTCTCATGATGGGCAAAACCTTAAGGAATGGCTAATGTGCCCTTGATATGAGGATGTTACTAAATTAAGCCAGGGAATATCACGGACATAATATTAGCACTAGTTGATATACACGTTTATTTAAACTCGGGACATGACTGGGATATCAGGGGACACCAGGCAGCATTTACCACATGGAGTTTTGGAATTTGAATTGTTGCTTCATGAGAACATTTGTGAAAAGCACCCCTAGTGCTGCACTACCTGCATGCAAGGTGAACCATATCATATTTTATGCCTAAAAGCACAGTAGCCCATGCAAGCAATAGCTATGGTATCTTTGTGGGAATGTGTCGGTGATCCATTGTGATAACTACAATACACAGTAAGTGTTACTATAGATTTTGGTGTAAAATTCGAATGTCCTTCCTTCTGTATTAGTTCCAGATAGCTGTGTGGTGTAGTGTACCATTGCACTTTGAGGCGGCGCATGTCAAATAACATGTCAGAGCAGAGGAAACTGAAATAGGATGTGCAAGAGTTTCCTAAGAAGAACTCGCCGTCAGTCAGTTTCAACACTCCAGGAGATAAAGTCTTCAGGAGCAGAGTCAAGTTCAGAGATCAGCACTGCACATCCCAGCGCATCGCACCACCGCACTGCTAACGCAGCTGCAAACACACACACGCTTTCACTTCAACTGTCAAGCTTTTAACTCAGCAGCACACATAAGGAACTCCAACCCTTGCCAGCATGCCATAGTTTACGACAAGGATACCCATTGTCGTGCACCAGGAATTTATTGCAACTACCCTACCTATCACGAAGTACACATGTATCTTTATCAAGATTCACTTAGTTGATGTGAACACGTCTGTCAGCATTTGTTGCGGAGCAATCATCATAAAACATGATGAGGCTTTCACGTCCAGCAGCTGCAATTCCAAGGTTTATTCATGATCCACCAACTGATTACATTTCCGAAAGCATTACATGGACTGGCCCCTAATACTTCCTGATATTTTGGTCATAAATGCTCCTTTTTTGGGGGGCTCTGTGCAAGTGTGCAGTTGAGCTAGAGATAGAAGAGTAGGCCATGGGAAACACAGGCATATGCTGCTGTGGTTCACCCTAGCCAGCCATGGCTTTCTCCATATGACTGTCTTTGTGGCTGAGCCTATGATTAGTCATTTCACTTGCCAGATTTTACATATTAGGAAAAACAGCTCAAATGACTCAAATCTTCACTGATGCACAATGGAGACTATGACTTAGAGATCACAGTCAGACAGTTTAGAATTTTTACACGCGTTTCCTAAGTGAATTGAATGATATTTGTTGATCAATTTGGGAATGTCGTTACAGACATTATTCCATAGTACTTTCAACATGTTTTTGTAAATTCACTGAGAGGTCATGAGAGGTCATCAGTGATAAAAGTTACTGTATTGTGTTCTTTGTTGAGTTTTGTTTTTTAAGGACGGCTTGAATGATTCTTCATCTCTATCTCTGGTCTTACAGTATTTGGAAGAGGTCCTGAATCAGGAGCGAGGTCGGCCTAAACATAGACAATAGTGTGTGTGTGTTTGTTGTATGTGTTGGTCTTTGAGTGTGAGTGAGTGTAAGTGTTTGTGTATGTGTTGCTCTGCACTCCCTGAAGATCTAATCACCAGCGTGAGAGGAAGTGACTGTTATATCTATGCAGTGCATCGCTGGCTCGCTGATAAACCCCAAATGCATCAGGGAGTTATTATTATCTGTCAGGATCATGTGGTACAAAGGCTATGGGCCTGAAGTGCAGATCGCACACAGGATCGTGCAACTGAGACAGGGAGGCTGAAAGTATAACGGAAGCTCAAGACCTCAAAGCCAGGTTGCTTTTTGTAGTTTTCCATTTACTTTCCAAAGCTAGCATAGGTTCGTCCTACAAAGCTTCTCTAGGTTCATCCTACATTGCCTCACCATACAATTCAACAAGCACAACAAGTATTCCCCTTGTGTGGGGAGTACAAGACATATCATCTCACAAGTATGCTTTACAAGTTGCCTTACTGAATTCAATTGTTAAAATATATATTTGGTCATTACAGTCACACAGACAGTAAAATGACATGTCACAGTAGGTCTTTCTGATGGCACAGTTTCTCTTTCGCTATGAATCATTAGAGTTATTAAGTCTTCACTACAACCGTGTTTATTTCATCCCGAGTGCTAAGCTTTTGAGTTTTCGAAATAAAGGCTAGTAGAAAAGTACACTTTGTTTTTGGTGCTCCTAATCAACACGGACACACTCAAAGGAGTCATGTTCAGTATGGCATTTACGTGGTTTTACATGCATGTGGTTGGTTCCACAGTCAAGCAAGCACACACTGACCTATTTTCATCAGGCAGTGATAAAATAAGCCCCGTTACAGGAACCTCCAGCAGGCTATTTTTACTTCCACACTAGATATCTAAGCCAACACCAATGGCTTGTTATCAGTTACCTGTGTTTCCTATTATTTTTTTATACTGAACAAAAATTGATTTTACTGAGTTACAGTTCATGAAAGGAAATTAGTCAATTGATAAAAATTCATTAGGCCCTAATCTATAGATTTCATATGACTGGGCAGGGGTGCAGCCATGGGTGGGCATTGGGCTACCCGCTGGGGAGCCAGGCCCAGGCCCAGCCAATCAGAATTAGTTTTTCTCCACAAAAGGGCTTTATTACAGACACATAGTCCTCAGCACCCCCCCCCCCTCCCCTCCACCCCCATTCAGACGATCTCGTAGGTGAAGAAGCCGGATGTGGAGGTCCTGGGCTGGCGTGGTTACACGTGGTCTGTGGTTGTGAGGCCGGTTGGACGTACTGCCAAATTCTCTAAAACGACATTGGAGCCAGTTTGAATCTTAATTTCTACCGTTAATTCTCTGGCAACAGCTCTGGTGGACATTCTTGCAGTCAGCATGCCAATTGCATGATCCCTCAAAACTTGAGACATCTGTGGCATTGTGTTGTGTGACAAAACGTTTTTATTGTCCCAAACACAAGGTGCACCTTTGTAATGATCATGCGGTTTAATCAGCTTATTGATATGCCACACCTGTCAGGTGGATGGACTATCTTGGCAAAGGAGAAATAGGGATGTAAACAAATTTGTGCACAACAATTGAGAGAAATACGCTTTTTGTGCATATGGAAAATGTCTGGTATTTTTTATTTCAGCTCATGAAACATGGGACCAACACTTTGAATTTATATTTTTGTTCAGTATAGCTTGTGAATTTAGAAATATAGCATCTCTTTTGTACCAATGTATCAAATCAATGAAGCTGGAGCTGTTACTAAGTAAACTCAGCAAAAAAACGAAACGTCCCTTTTCAGGACCCTGTCTTTCAAAGATAATTTGTAAAAATCCAAATAACTTCACAGATCTTCATTGTAAAGGGTTTAAACACTGTTTCCCATGCTTGTTCAATGAACCATCAACAATTAATGGACATGCACCTGTGGAATGGTTGTTAAGCTTACAGACGGTAGGCAATTAAGGTCACAGTTATGAAAACTTAGGACACTAAAGAGGTCTTTCTACTGACTCTGAAAAACACCAAAAGAAAGATGCCCAGGGATCCTTCTCATCTGCGTGAACGTGCCTTATGCATGCTGCAAGGAGGCGTGAGGACTGCAGATGTGGCTAGGGCAATAAATTGCAATGTCTGTACTGTGAGACACCTAAGACAGCGCTACAGGGAGACAGGACGGACAGCTGATCGTCCTCGCAGTGGAAGACTACGTGTAACAACACCTACACAGGATCGGTACATCCGAACATCACACCTGTGGGACAGGTACAGGTTGACAACAACAACTGCCCGAGTTACACCCGGAACGCACACCCGGACGCACAATCCCTCCATCAGTGCTCAGACTGTCCGCAATAGGCTGAGAGAGGCTGGACTGAGGGCTTGTAGGCCTGTTGTAAGGCAGGTCCTCACCATACATCACCGGCAACAACGTCGTCTATGGGCACAAACCCACCGTCGCTGGACCAGACGGGACAGGCAAGAAGTGCTCTTCACTGACGAGTTGCGGTTTTGTCTCACCAGGGGTGATAGTTGGATTTGAGCTTATTGTCGAAGGAATGAGCGTTACACCGAGGCCTGTACTCTGGTGGGGGTTGATTTGGAGGTGGAGGGTCCGTCGTGGTCTGGGGCGGTGTGTCACAACAACATTGGACTGAGCTTGTTGTCATAGCAGGCAGTCTCAACGCTGTGCGTTACAGGGAAGACATCCTCCTCCCTAATGTGGTACCCTTCCTGACATGATCCTCCAGCATGACAATGCCACCAGCCATACTGCTCCTTCTGTGCATGATTTCCTGCAAGACAGGAATGTCAGTGTTCTGCCATGGCCCGCGAAGAGCGCGGATCTCAATCCCATTGAGCACGTCTGGGACCTGTTGGATCTGAGGGTGAGGGCTAGGGCCATTCTCCCCAGAAATGTCCGGGAACTTGCAGGTGCCTTGGTGGAAGAGTGGGGTAACATCTCACAGCAAGAACTGGCAAATCTGGTGCAGTCCATGAGGAGATGCACTGCAGAACTTAATGCAGCTGGTGGCCACACCAGATACTGACTGTTACTTTTGATTTTGACCACTCCTTTGTTCAGGGACACATTAATCCATTTCTGTTAGTCACATGTCTGTGGAACCTGTTCAGTTTGTGTCTCAGTTGTTGAGTCTTGATATGTTCATGCAAATATTTACACAGTAAGAGGACATTACTTTTTTTGCTGATTTTATATGATAGCCTACAGTGTTGAAAAGTATGATTAGTTCTTTAACTACCAAGTAAAGTGAATAAGCCCAGGGTTTTGCCATGGAAAGTCTCTGGAAAGATACCTGAGCTTCAGTGCTCTACACCAACCCTCATGTTGTCGCTCTGGACCCTCTCTTACTCACTATCACATAGCTGAAGTAGACAGCACTGAACCTAGCAAGGCAGAGGGAACTATTACTGCTGTGCTGCAGCTTCTCAGAGATGTACAGTATGGGGAAATTGCGACAAAATTGGGGATGGGAAGAAGGGGGGCTCCTGAGTGACGCAGCAGCCTAAGGCACTACATTTCAGTGCTAGAGGCATCACTACAGACATCCTGGTTCAAATCCAGGCTGTTTCACAACCGGCAGTGATTGGGAGTCCCATAGGATGGCGTACAATTGGCCCAACGTCGTCTGGGTTTGGACGGTGTAGGCCATCATTGTACTGACATGCCTGGTAAAAAATAAAAGGGTTTTTACTTTATATCATGTTGTCACACAGTCACACATCCTGATTTACTTGTTTTGGGAAGCAAGTGTCAAATCACACAGAGAAGGACAAACAATGAGAGCAATAAAACAACTACAATTCATCTCTAAATCTGCCTCTCAATGTCAATGCCAGACATTTAAGTCAAATTAACAATAATTATAAACCTGGTAGTTAGGGTTCTCGATGCTGATTGGCTGAAACAGCATTTCAGCTGTGTGTATATCAGACAATATGACACGGGATGATGCAAAAATACTTGTTTAGTGTTCTATTTACATTGGTAACCAGGTAATAATAGCAACAAGGCACGTCAGAGTTTGTGGTAAATGGTCAATATACTACGGCTAAGGGCTGTATCCAGGACACACATACTCATTCAAGGGTTTTTCTTTATTTTACTATTTTCTACATTTTAAAATAATAGTGAAGACATCAAAACTATGAAATAACACATATGAAATCATGTAGTAGCCAAAAAAGTGTTAAACAAACCCAAATATATTTTATATTTGAGATTCTTTAAAATAGCCATGCTTTGCCTTGATGACAGCTTTGCACACTCTTGGCATTATCTTTACCAGCTTCATGAGGAATACTTTTCCAACAGTCTTGAAGTACTTCCCACATATGCTGAGCACTTGTTGGCTGCTTTTCCTACACTCTGCAGTCCAACTCATCCCAAACCATCTCAATTGGGTTGAGGTTGGGTGATCATCTGATGCAGCACCATCACTCTTCTTCTTGGTCAAGTAGCCCTTACAAAGCGTGGAGGTGTTGTTTGGGTCATTGTCCTGTTGAAAAACAAATGATAGTCTCACTAAGCGCAAACCAGATGGGATGGCGTATCACTGCATAATGCTGTGGTAGCCATGCTGGTTAAGTGTGCCTTGAATTCTAAATAAATCACCAGCAAAGCACACCCACACCTCTTCCTCCATTCTTCACGGTGGGAACCACACATGCGGAGATCATCCGTTCACCTACTCTGCGTCTCACAAAGACACGCCGTTTGGAACCAAAAATCTCAAATTCTCAAATCATTCAAATCAGACCAAAGGACAGATTTCCACCAGTCTAATGTCCATTGCTCGTGTTTCCTGGCCCAAGCAGTCTTTTCTTCTTATTGGTGTCCTTAAGTAGTGGTTTCTTTGCAGAAATTCAACCATGAAGGACTGATTCACACAGTCTCCTCTGAACAGTTGATGTTGAGATGTGTCTGTTACTTGACCTCTGTGAAGCGTTTATTTGGGCTGCAATCTGAGGTGCAGTTAACTCTAATGAACTTATCCTCTGCAGCAGAGGTAACTCTGGGTCTTCCTTTCTTGTGGCGGTCGTCATGACAGCCAGTTTCATCATAGCGCTTGATGATTTTTGCGACTGCACATGAAGAATCTTTCAAAGTTCTTGGAATTTTCCAGATTGACTGACCTCCATGTCTTAAAGTAATGATGGACTATCATTTCTCTTTGTTCATTTGAGCTGTTCTTGCCATAACATGGACTTGGTCTTTTACCAAATAGGGCTATCTTCTGTATAACACCCCTACTTTGTCACAACACAACTGATTGGCTCAAATGCATTAAGAAGGAAAGAAATTCCACAAATTAACTTTTAACAAATGCATTCCAGGGGACTACCTCATGAAGCTGGTTGAGAGAATGCCAAGAGTGTGCAAGGCTTTCATCAAAGCAAAGGGTGGCTACTATGAAGAATCTCAAATATATATTTGATTTGTTTAACACTTTTCTGGTTACTGCATGATTCAATGTGTGTTACTTTATAGATTTGATGTCTTCACTATTATTCTACAATGTAGAAAATAGTAAAAATTAAGAAAAACCCTTGAATGAGTAGGTGTGTCCAAACTTTTGACTGGTACTGTAACTCTCTCACACACACACACACACACACACACACACACACACACACACACACACACACACACACACACACACACACACACACACACACACACACACACACACACACACACACACACTTTAACAAAGCAAATTTTTTGTGTGTGTGTGATTACTGATCAATTAATGTATACATTCATAATTAGTAGGTTTTGTTATCGGTTTTAAAAATATTTCTTATTTTTGTACTTATGTATTGTATATTGTTTTCATATAAGCCCTTGGGCTTCCAACCACACCTGCACACCATTAAATGTTTTATTTCATTTTTTCTGTATTGTTGTCTATCACTTCTTTTCTTTGATGCAAATAAATAAGTGAAATCCCAGACAAGCCCCCAAATATGTTACAAGTTTTATGCATTACATTAACCGAACAACAAACCCATAGAAGGTACTAACATATTTTTCTCTCATTACTGTAATCATGTAGAAGTTGGAAAATGGTTGTATTCATGTTGTAGCCAACCACCCAGTCATCTTCACGTCTATTGTTCTGCCTGACCTGTAGGCCCAACATGTTTGGAGACATGCAGGCCTTAATTCAGCGTCTGTGGTTATTGAAAATATGCTCTTCACAGTTATCATTGCCTCTCTGCCTGGGGTGCTCTCTCTCTTTCTGTTCTATTTCGTGCCTTTCTGCTTTCATCTAGCTAGCTTCCTTTGTGTTCTATAGGCGTGTGGTTTGTGTTCTCTTCACCTCGCCTGCTCAGTGGAAAGACATGTAGGCTATGTGTCCAATTGCAAAGTGACAACAGGGCAACAGACAAAATGTTGTAAGGCGAGGGAGGAGCATTATGCTGCCCTGGACTTAAAGTATTTCAGCAGTTAACATAATATAACCAATTCTAACATGAATTGTTCTTTGGTCAATCCACTATCACCAATGGGATGTTTAATTTGATTATTTGAATAGTTGACATAGTACTGTATACCAAATGCTGATTTTATCCAGTATCACCAAGATGGTGGTGTTAGATTGATAATGAAGTTGTATTTGAGAGCAACAGAAAGTCACTGTGTTCACACCAGTTGCCTTTCCGCTTTCACTGGATGAATCATGCATTATGGAAGCTTGTTCCCTCCAAGTGTCAGTGAAAACAACCGTCCTGCAAAAAGACTCAAGTTTCAGTTACACCGTTTTACAATTCCTTGTCCGTGCTTCCCTTTCTGTCACTTCTCCATAATTCTTGGTATTTTGGTTAGGCAGACCTTGTTTCTGAAGCTTCCCCTTTTTCCGCTATAGATTCCTATAATTCATTATTTCCACTTCTTCCTCTTTGGGTGTACAAACAAGGTAGGCACATGAGGAAATCAGCCACCATGAAATGCAAATGAGGTTGAGGGGTTTGCCAGGTTTCAAGTGTTTATTCCCTCCAATATTTAATCAGGCATTTGTCACCACATTTCCTTTTACACTCGCTCCTTTAAAACCTGTGCTTATTGAGATGATAAATGTTGATTAAAATGATTTTCATGCCATAGTCTGGTTACAAAGCCATTGAAAAGAATGACAATTGTTACGCAAACCCGGCGCCAGGATGAAGTGACTATGGGGGCAGTTGAAATTGATATGAGTTCCAACGTCTAGTTTTGATTTACATTTGGTTGAGTTGTCAAGTGAATTCAACATGAAATCTACAAAACATTTCACCATGTCATTGGATTTAGCTTAAAAGTTGGGTGAAAAAAAGACATTTCTTTACTTTGATGACTTTAAAAAAAATCCAATCAGTTTTCCACGTTGATTCAACATCTTCACATTGAATTTTTGTTGTTGAAATGATGTGGAAACAACGTTGATTCAATCAGTTTTAGCCTAACGGGCTATGTGTTCAGATATTGTGTTTTTAAGTTATCGTTTTATGTGTGTATATGTGTGTGTGTATGTGCATGCGTGTTTGTGTGTGCGTTTATCATAGTTTGTTGGTCTGGTTGACACCGCTGCCATCCTTAGTTTCACACGGCTTCCTGTGTCTCTGTTTCCTGTTTATCTTGCTGTCATTTTCACAGAAGAGTGATGATGAGAGATGCAGTATATAGTTTCCCCATCTTCATTAGCAAAAGTTTAAAACAAATATATATTATTCATCTGTTATGTTTGATCTGGAACACTGATCACAAGAACCTACTGCATGACTTCAGCAAATTTGTTTCAAAGTTTTGTCCTAGTGTACTCAGCCAATAAAGTTGAATTGAGTATTGCTGCACATAAAGTGCTGATTGAAATGCTCTCACGCTGCAATTAACTATGCCTATCAGTAAGTTAATTGGAGGTGAGGCATGCTCTCACAGGTGTTCATAGAACTCATAGACTAAAACAACCAGCCAAGTAGAGGGAGACATAGACATGCCCTTAAACTAAAAAGTCACATATTGTCCCATAGAAAGTCTAAGATTTACATCTAGTCAAATAGTAATATAGTAATGTACTCATAGTTCTACACAGTTAAGGGCTATAGTCCCCCAGAAACATGTTCCTATTCTAAACAGTGGCCCACTGCCCTCTTTTCCAGCCTGTAACATTAAAGTTGAGGCTCGCAGTGACGAGGAGAATGGGCTCGCCATTGACATGATGATGAATGGCGAGGAGGAGGAGGAGTGTGCGGAAGACTTGCGCGTGCTCGATGCCTCGGGGGCCAAAGTGAACGGCTCCCATGCAGGCGGCCCTGACAGCAAGGGCCCCTACTCCTCGGCTGGGGATATCCGCCTGCCCAACGGGAAGCTCAAGTGTGATATCTGTGGGATAGTTTGCATTGGCCCCAATGTGCTGATGGTGCACAAGCGAAGCCACACTGGTAAGCCATCCGCGATACTCATCGCCCTTACTTTGCACCCACGCTCACTGGTAGCCTTACAGAGAGATTATGTGTATGTGGGGTAGAGAAGATGAGATGGATTCTGTCAGTGTCTTTATCTTTACTTGAGACACTGAGAGCAGTAGACAGAGTACTGTTAGGGTTAGTCTGTGTTCTTATCTTATTCCAAAGTTGCCTACAGAGCATGAGTTATAAGCTTCAACAAACGTAATTGGAGTTTCACACTATTTTAGAGTCCGCCATTTACTTGGAAATCTAAAATGGTAATTACATGCTTATCACCTAATAAATATGATTTTGAATATTTGACCACTAAGTAGGCTACCATGCTACAGTGCTAGGCATCCACCGATTGTGTTTAATTCAATGAGATCAGCACCAGGAGCTGCTAACTGTCACCATGTGATTTCTCCGTAATTGAGGTGCAATGAAGCAGTTGAATACTTGTTTTGTAAAAGTTATTACTTGAACAATTAGAGCTATTTGATGATGGCAGAGCTTAACATGAGTCGATAATGTGTTATTAAACATTGTATTGAGTTTTTTATGTGGATAATATATAGCTTTCATTGGTTTGGATTCGTTTCAGAGGCATATTTTCCCATAGTTACTGTGCTATAGTCATTATATGGGTCTATAATGCTGTAAAGGGATGTTTTAGACTGAAATATTGAAATATAGTCAAGTATGTCATCTGTAGTATCTACACTATATTCTGTATGGGTGACTGAGGAAGCCACTATACAATTATCATTCTCTGAGTGTTCTTTTAAATTATCACGTGAGAGAAGTGGCTCGTGATCTATTTGTTGTGTGATAAGATTGAAAAAGTATGATGAATATAATCCCTAAACATGCCCTTATATCACAGTTGAAAAACAGGATATCTGCAGCAATTAAATGGAATCTCCACAAAAATGGCAATTATCCGAGTACTACAAGTTTTTCAAAATTCCGAATTGATATTCTATTGTAATGAACCCAAACCAGTGGCGGGGAACATTTTTCAAAAAGGCACTTAACTGTCAAGCTTTAGAAACTAATGAAACCCAAAATGGAAGAAAGGAACACTAGACTAATGTAAATGCAAAATAACATATAATAAAATATATAATGAAGTGCCTCCTATTTAAATAGAAAATATTCTGTGGTGAATCTGCTCCTGAAATGCATTTTTAATGAGTTTCCTTTTTTCTATCCTTTTTGATGCTTCACTGGTAACTCTTATTTTATGGGGCCTTTTTGAAGAAAAAAAGAAGCCATATTAAAACCTTCTCACAGAATGCCACAACACTCAGAGAGGCTAGATATTGGTTTATTCCAGAATCACTGATCAGGAAGACTGGCTCTCAACACAAAGTGTTTCCTTCACTTTATTCAAATGAGCTTGAATTTGCATTGTGATGGGCTGCTCTTATTTTAGAGACGAAGAAGAGAAAAAAAGAAAAAGAGATTTTCTGATCAAATTGACCCAGGCACTGGTGCATTACGGAACTGGCAGCCTGAGTCTGAAAGGCT
This sequence comes from Salmo trutta, assembly GCF_901001165.1. Taxonomy (NCBI): domain Eukaryota; kingdom Metazoa; phylum Chordata; class Actinopteri; order Salmoniformes; family Salmonidae; genus Salmo; species Salmo trutta. The sequence continues at coordinate 22,906,884 of NC_042974.1, forward strand.
CTTGTTCGATCAGAGCGCCATTCGGCTCCGAGGTTCAGGGCCAGGGAGTGCATGGAGAAATGGAGTGTCACTCCGCTCTTAAACCCTCCTAGGCTGGTTGATTGGGCTGTGCTCAGAGTTCCTCCATCATTCACTGTGTTCTAGTGCTTGGGAGTCTTGTAGTACAGTGACCCCACATTCACATCCACAGTGGCGCTATTGGTGGAGGTGCTTTAGTTCTAGCATCCAGACAGCAAAATTCAGACAATGGCTTTATACCTGGCCTATTATTCTCTGAAGAGAGGCTGTTCTCTTTGAGCCCAGCCGACATTGGTGTGGCTCAAAGCAAAATGACCAACTCAGAATGGTTGATAAAAGGATACAAATGACAAAATCGGTCCATCTCATACTGTAAGATGACAAAAGAGGAAGCATGTTCATACATTCCCCACACACTGTCAACACTTTGCATTAACCCTCGATTATATAAAACATACAATTCCATTCATATAGGCCTACTCTTACAAATGAAATACTAATCTACTGTAATGTACATTATTGTCATTTTGTGTCTGAGCTCTTAAAACAAGATTTTGCTGAAAATATTCCTATTTCCTACATGATAACATTGACATAACTCACAAAGACACCTACACTGCAGTTATGTTTTTGTGAGATTACAAAAGTGGGCTTGTTAGTGAAAAATATGCAAGCACTATTTTGCAATGAGCCAATTACATTTAAAGTGTTGATACATAGTGTAGATGAGTGGCAGCTGCTCCTGTGCGATGGCCCTAACAACCTGCTGTGTGGTGTTTGTTGTCCTCAGGAGAGCGTCCATTCCAGTGCGATGGCCCTAACAACCTGCTGTGTGGTGTTTGTTGTCCTCAGGAGAGCGTCCATTCCAGTGCGATGGCCCTAACAACCTGCTGTGTGGTGTTTGTTGTCCTCAGGAGAGCGTCCATTCCAGTGCGATGGCCCTAACAACCTGCTGTGTGGTGTTTGTTGTCCTCAGGAGAGCGTCCATTCCAGTGCGATGGCCCTAACAACCTGCTGTGTGGTGTTTGTTGTCCTCAGGAGAGCGTCCATTCCAGTGCGATGGCCCTAACAACCTGCTGTGTGGTGTTTGTTGTCCTCAGGAGAGCGTCCATTCCAGTGCGATGGCCCTAACAACCTGCTGTGTGGTGTTTGTTGTCCTCAGGAGAGCGTCCATTCCAGTGCGATGGCCCTAACAACCTGCTGTGTGGTGTTTGTTGTCCTCAGGAGAGCGTCCATTCCAGTGCGATGGCCCTAACAACCTGCTGTGTGGTGTTTGTTGTCCTCAGGAGAGCGTCCATTCCAGTGCGATGGCCCTAACAACCTGCTGTGTGGTGTTTGTTGTCCTCAGGAGAGCGTCCATTCCAGTGCGATGGCCCTAACAACCTGCTGTGTGGTGTTTGTTGTCCTCAGGAGAGCGTCCATTCCAGTGCGATGGCCCTAACAACCTGCTGTGTGGTGTTTGTTGTCCTCAGGAGAGCGTCCATTCCAGTGCGATGGCCCTAACAACCTGCTGTGTGGTGTTTGTTGTCCTCAGGAGAGCGTCCATTCCAGTGCGATGGCCCTAACAACCTGCTGTGTGGTGTTTGTTGTCCTCAGGAGAGCGTCCATTCCAGTGCGATGGCCCTAACAACCTGCTGTGTGGTGTTTGTTGTCCTCAGGAGAGCGTCCATTCCAGTGCGATGGCCCTAACAACCTGCTGTGTGGTGTTTGTTGTCCTCAGGAGAGCGTCCATTCCAGTGCGATGGCCCTAACAACCTGCTGTGTGGTGTTTGTTGTCCTCAGGAGAGCGTCCATTCCAGTGCGATGGCCCTAACAACCTGCTGTGTGGTGTTTGTTGTCCTCAGGAGAGCGTCCATTCCAGTGCGATGGCCCTAACAACCTGCTGTGTGGTGTTTGTTGTCCTCAGGAGAGCGTCCATTCCAGTGCGATGGCCCTAACAACCTGCTGTGTGGTGTTTGTTGTCCTCAGGAGAGCGTCCATTCCAGTGCGATGGCCCTAACAACCTGCTGTGTGGTGTTTGTTGTCCTCAGGAGAGCGTCCATTCCAGTGCGATGGCCCTAACAACCTGCTGTGTGGTGTTTGTTGTCCTCAGGAGAGCGTCCATTCCAGTGCGATGGCCCTAACAACCTGCTGTGTGGTGTTTGTTGTCCTCAGGAGAGCGTCCATTCCAGTGCGATGGCCCTAACAACCTGCTGTGTGGTGTTTGTTGTCCTCAGGAGAGCGTCCATTCCAGTGCGATGGCCCTAACAACCTGCTGTGTGGTGTTTGTTGTCCTCAGGAGAGCGTCCATTCCAGTGCGATGGCCCTAACAACCTGCTGTGTGGTGTTTGTTGTCCTCAGGAGAGCGTCCATTCCAGTGCGATGGCCCTAACAACCTGCTGTGTGGTGTTTGTTGTCCTCAGGAGAGCGTCCATTCCAGTGCGATGGCCCTAACAACCTGCTGTGTGGTGTTTGTTGTCCTCAGGAGAGCGTCCATTCCAGTGCGATGGCCCTAACAACCTGCTGTGTGGTGTTTGTTGTCCTCAGGAGAGCGTCCATTCCAGTGCGATGGCCCTAACAACCTGCTGTGTGGTGTTTGTTGTCCTCAGGAGAGCGTCCATTCCAGTGCGATGGCCCTAACAACCTGCTGTGTGGTGTTTGTTGTCCTCAGGAGAGCGTCCATTCCAGTGCGATGGCCCTAACAACCTGCTGTGTGGTGTTTGTTGTCCTCAGGAGAGCGTCCATTCCAGTGCGATGGCCCTAACAACCTGCTGTGTGGTGTTTGTTGTCCTCAGGAGAGCGTCCATTCCAGTGCGATGGCCCTAACAACCTGCTGTGTGGTGTTTGTTGTCCTCAGGAGAGCGTCCATTCCAGTGCGATGGCCCTAACAACCTGCTGTGTGGTGTTTGTTGTCCTCAGGAGAGCGTCCATTCCAGTGCGATGGCCCTAACAACCTGCTGTGTGGTGTTTGTTGTCCTCAGGAGAGCGTCCATTCCAGTGCGATGGCCCTAACAACCTGCTGTGTGGTGTTTGTTGTCCTCAGGAGAGCGTCCATTCCAGTGCGATGGCCCTAACAACCTGCTGTGTGGTGTTTGTTGTCCTCAGGAGAGCGTCCATTCCAGTGCGATGGCCCTAACAACCTGCTGTGTGGTGTTTGTTGTCCTCAGGAGAGCGTCCATTCCAGTGCGATGGCCCTAACAACCTGCTGTGTGGTGTTTGTTGTCCTCAGGAGAGCGTCCATTCCAGTGCGATGGCCCTAACAACCTGCTGTGTGGTGTTTGTTGTCCTCAGGAGAGCGTCCATTCCAGTGCGATGGCCCTAACAACCTGCTGTGTGGTGTTTGTTGTCCTCAGGAGAGCGTCCATTCCAGTGCGATGGCCCTAACAACCTGCTGTGTGGTGTTTGTTGTCCTCAGGAGAGCGTCCATTCCAGTGCGATGGCCCTAACAACCTGCTGTGTGGTGTTTGTTGTCCTCAGGAGAGCGTCCATTCCAGTGCGATGGCCCTAACAACCTGCTGTGTGGTGTTTGTTGTCCTCAGGAGAGCGTCCATTCCAGTGCGATGGCCCTAACAACCTGCTGTGTGGTGTTTGTTGTCCTCAGGAGAGCGTCCATTCCAGTGCGATGGCCCTAACAACCTGCTGTGTGGTGTTTGTTGTCCTCAGGAGAGCGTCCATTCCAGTGCGATGGCCCTAACAACCTGCTGTGTGGTGTTTGTTGTCCTCAGGAGAGCGTCCATTCCAGTGCGATGGCCCTAACAACCTGCTGTGTGGTGTTTGTTGTCCTCAGGAGAGCGTCCATTCCAGTGCGATGGCCCTAACAACCTGCTGTGTGGTGTTTGTTGTCCTCAGGAGAGCGTCCATTCCAGTGCGATGGCCCTAACAACCTGCTGTGTGGTGTTTGTTGTCCTCAGGAGAGCGTCCATTCCAGTGCACCCAGTGTGGCGCTTCTTTCACCCAGAAAGGCAACCTGCTACGTCACATCAAGCTCCACTCAGGAGAGAAGCCCTTCAAGTGTCACCTGTGCAACTACGCCTGTCGCAGGAGAGACGCCCTCAGCGGTCACCTGCGTACCCACTCTGGTGAGTTAGGAGGATATGATTAGTGGTCAGTGTGTTGTGGACATTAGGGCACACAACATTTTAAAAGGTTTTGAAACAGATTTTTTTTGGGGGGGGACCATGTAGTCCCTCCCTGTTTCAGTCCAATTGTTCCCGTTTAGGGCCTAATTAACTTTCCAGGTGGTGGTACTTACCCAGTGGAATTGTGAGGGAACACCTGCCCTGTACTCTGTGGTCTTAGTATGGAGTGGGAACCATCCCACTGGGTACACACTGGTTGAATCAACATTGTTTCCACGTCATTTCAATGAAATGACGTGGAATCAATGAGGAATAGATGTTGAATTGACGTCTTTGCCCAGTGGGATATGTGTCATCTGCAAAGAAATGATTATAAAACCATTACATTTATCATGTCAATGAAACATGGGACTGGGTCTTTTGGAGAATGAAAAAGAATGCCATTATTATAACTGAAAATACAACATATACCAAGTACACCACTCACAATATGGACAGTACAATGGACATCTCACATGCTTGAAAATTGCTCTCAATTAAATGCCGTCACTTCTTGCAGTTGGAAAACCCCACAAGTGTGCCTACTGTGGGCGGAGCTACAAGCAGCGTAGCTCTCTGGAGGAACACAAGGAGAGATGTCACAACTACCTCCAGTGCATGGGGCTGCAGAACAGCATCTATACAGGTTAGTTGGTGTCAGTCTCTCACCTCCACCCACACTGTTGACCTACTTTAAACTTGGCTACTCGACTCTCTCTGGTAGCAACATTAATGCACCAACAATGTTGAAATTGCAACAATACTTCAACAGGTCAGACTCGATTTTAATGACATTTATCTACAGAATAAATGTTTCTCTTCAGATGCAAGGCTTCCATAAAATATTGGAGTGCTCATATCCAGTTATTCTAATGGGGAAAACACTTTATTCAGTAAGGAAATGTGGTCCAAAAAAAAGTGCCAGCTTATTTTCTTGGATGGCGGACAGGTCTTCAAGTTTTACTACTTCATTCTGTGAATCCATGAACCAAAAATAAGAGCGTGACATTTTTTTCTGTAATATTTTCAGATCATGTTTTGTTAAAAATATATTGACAGTTCTGCTAAAATCTTAGAATAATTTTCTGCATGTGGAACATGGCTTAAAGTTAAATAAATATAGTAAGATAATGTAGCTTTTGCTCACATAAAAATACCTCTTTATACAAAGGAAAGATCCATTGTGAGCGGATGTACATGTAGCCTACTGAACTGACAACATTAGGAAGTGGGGCAAGAGTGCAGAGGTTAAGAAGAGGAAATTAGAAGAGGAAATTATGAGAAAGGTTGATCACTCTGCTTTTCTTCGTCAGTAAGGCCAATGTATACCAACTGCAGCACGTCTATCAATAAAGGCCTCCTCATCATTGTGCCATGTATCTACGGTCAGGGAGGGATGCTTTAGAAAATTGTAGCAAGATCCTGTTATACAGTAATTATACTTTTTATCAGGTCAGTATTACTACTTTGATTCTGAAACCTACTTTTCTGTCTTGCTTTCCAGTAGTAAAGGAAGAAAGCAACCAGAATGAGCAGAGGGAAGACTTAAGCCAGATGGGATCTAAGAGAGCCTTGGTGCTAGACAGACTAGCTAATAATGTAGCCAAACGTAAGAGCACTATGCCACAGAAGTTTGTAGGTAAGGGATAAAGTCTTCTACCTTCGCATACCAACAAACATGTAAAGCACAGGACTTAGGTTCCAATTGTCAGAATTGTGTATTTCAGTTTGATGCATTCTGATTTGCTACCTCGGCGCTGCAGAATAAGCTATTTAAAAGAAACAGCACATATTCACCCTTGTGCCTGGAATCTACATATCATTATAACAATGTTTAAGCTTTATTTAAGTTGAGCAAAGAGAATATTTTCATTGATTTCAACTTGATCCTTACCCTTGGTGTATTATACATTTATTTGAAGATGACTCTTTCTTAAATTAACAATACAAATATAGTTACAAAACATGTCAGAAATAACAACTAAAACTAAGTAATCCGCCATGAGAAAAATGCAAAGAATGGAATATTCTTAATAAGGAATATCACTTTTCAATGTCAAACGTGACCAATAAATTGACCACTAGAACCACAATTAAACATAAGTCCTTGTAATGCTTGATATCAGGAAACTGATTTTTTTAATATTTGAATTGCAGTCTAACATTGGTATTCATCTGTTTTCTCTTTCTAACCCTCAGGTGAGAAACGCCTCTCCGACATCTCCTTCGAGGGTGGTCCGGGGGAACTGATGCAGCCTCATGTCATCGACCAGGCCATCAACAGTGCCATCAACTACCTGGGTGCCGAGTCACTCCGACCGCTCATCCAGACTTCCCCAACCTCCTCTGACATGGGGGTCATGGGCTCCATGTACCCCCTCCACAAGCCCCCTGCAGAGGGCCACGGCCTGTCAGCCAAGGACAGCGCAGCCGAAAATCTTCTGTTGCTCGCAAAGTCTAAGTCAGCCTCCAGCGAGAAGGACGGCTCCCCCAGCCACAGTGGCCAGGATTCCACCGACACGGAGAGCAACAATGAAGAGAGGGCAGGTGTCGGGGCCTCGGGCCTCATCTACCTGACCAACCACATCACGTCCGGGGTACGTAATGGTGTGCTGCCCCTGGGGAAGGAGGAGCAGCAGCGGCAGTACGAGGCCATGCGAGCCAGTATGGAGATTGCCTCGGAGGGGTTCAAGGTGCTGAGTGGAGAGGGGGAGCAGGTGAGGGCATATCGCTGTGAACACTGCCGCATCCTCTTCCTAGACCACGTGATGTACACCATCCACATGGGCTGCCATGGCTTCCGAGACCCCTTCGAGTGCAACCTCTGTGGCCATCGCAGTCAGGACCGTTACGAGTTTTCCTCACACATGACCCGAGGGGAGCATCGCTACTGAGTTGCCAACTGAACACACACTTACTCATGAACATACACATGTACTAAACACACACACACACGATTTTTATACATTGTCAAGAAATTGCATGTTGGAGAACAAGTCTAATTAATGTGTATTTCACATGTTCAGGAGGAAAAATAAACTATTCCTCGATCTGCTTTTTTAGAAAACAAAAAGGTGTTCAAATAACTGAACAAACAACTTAAAAAATGATTGTGCCTCAGCAGGAAGTATCATATGTCACATACTGTATAGTTAAGTCATTGATCTACCCTTTGATGTCTGTGCACATTAAATAAATGTCTGTTTTCTGATAGCCTACCTGGACAGAAATATCTGTATATTTTATTCTAAAGAATACAATCATGCAAAAAATGTGTCTTTTAAATGGCAAGGTATTGCTTGACATTTAAGTTATAACTTTACAATGTTATTCTTCACTATAATAACCTATTTGAATCCCACCGAAGGAAATTTTGCTCCTTATTTTACTTAAATGTAACAGTTTATTTTAAACTTCTTGTTTTTTTTTTATATAAACTTTTTATATATTATTTATGCCGTGTACACATGGATGTGTATCTTTTGGTAATTTATTACAGTTGGTGTTAGGGTTTCCTGTTTGATTCGTTTAGTTCAAACATTCCCTACCATTAATCAAATGTGATACATTAATTTGAGTTGAATAAATGACCGAACTAGAGTGTTTTTACTGAAAGATGTTTGTTTGATATAAAGTACGGATGGGATTCGGTTTTGTCCCAGCTTTTTACCTCGGTGGCAAAGAAAATGTTACTCTCAATTTGGACTAAACTTTTAAAAAGTCTTTTCACTCATATATCATGCTTGCAAAATATCAATAAAGGATATTTTACATACACAAAAATAACACTGATATGTTATTCTTTCATAGTAAGCTTCACCAGGATTACATTATATACCTGTTCAAATATTTTCAAGGATATTTCAAAGAAGGTTGTACTGTATTTTCCTACTGGAGGAAATGGACAACTTTTCACACTATTCCATTTCTACCCCTGGATATTTGAATGACAATCCATTGTAGTTATTCAAAGCAATTCATAAATCATTAGGGTGCAGCATCTGGCACATTAATACATTTTAATGTAAATGATCTAAAAATATCCCATGGAATAGATAACGGTGTTTGCTCTGTACATTTCAGCCCTTGAGAATATAGCCTAGACAAAGCTACAAGTATAGTACATGACCCGAAACATGAGTGAGCAACCTTCTCAATTCTTTCATTACCAAACCATGCTGCCATGATAACCAAATGGCTAAATAAATGGATAGAAATACAGAAATGTAATTGCACTCTCTCGAACTTTCCTAAATCGTTAAGTTCACAATACGCCAGTCATTCAAAATGTAGCTGCTAATGGTCAAGGAAAAACTGAGTGAATGATTGACATGTATATTCCTGGTAAATATTTATATATATTTTTTAAGTAAAACCATTGTTGCCAATTTAATTCATGATGAATAAATGAATACTTAGTGTATTTAAAGTGCACATTAGATACTTTACATGGTTTTTACCTCCAATATGGGTTTGCTAAAGTGTCCTTACTATCAAATTCAGGCAACTAAGCATTTGCATATGTGCCCAACCTACCTGCTATTTTCAGAAAGGAATATTTAGGGTAGTTTAGAGATTGAAATATAAAAGTATTAATGATATAATGAAACCACATGATCACCAAGCAGTGGTACACCATGGCTTAAAGGACAGAGAAGTTGATTAAGCCATTCACTATAGTTTAAAAGATCTAGCAATAGGGCAGTAGGGCTCAAATAATTCAGGTAAAGAACCACAGGGCAGGACACTGAACACCGGACAGCAGAGGTCCAGACCAGGTGTGTAATTATTAGTCCAAACCGTTAAAAATGCAGGACGGTCCCTCCCTGTTCCGCTTTGTTTGCTTACGTTTGGATCTGTTTGGTCCCGAGTGAATGCACCCCAGAACACAGATAACTTGAGAGAAAAGAGTGCTTACATAAAGAACCAGACTGCCAGGACAAAGAAAACCAGGGAGCAAAGATCCACTGTCGCACACAGAGAACAGTGGGTGAATGCTAACACACAGAAGAACAGAGAGAGGATTGCCAGGCCACAGAGAAGATGTGGGTGAATGCTTCATGTCGCACACAGAGATAACCTAGAAGAGTGAATTGCCAGGAAAACACAGAGAACAAGAGAGTGGACAACTAGCTAGCTAGGACATCGAGGATGAGGCAGTGGAACATGAGGCTGGGGCCAGGGCTCAGTGGACCAGGCCTAGCTGCCTGGAGAGAGAGGCGAGGCCCGGCAGATGAGTTCATCAGGGCTGTGCAGCGACAGGGGCATCAGTCCAGATGGCTGCAATGTGATCTGGCCAACAAACGCTCCCCTGCCAGAATCCCAAATCTCACCTCCACTTTCGGACAGTTTGCTAAAATAGGGCTACTCAACCACTTAAGAATCAGAGTGAACCATTCCATTAGGGAGGATCCTATTTGACAGATTATGTTCAGAGTAAAAGATTGGGCCTGTAACCGAAAGGTTACTAGTTGGAATCCGCGAGCCGACTACATGAAATCTGTTGATCTGCCCTTGAGCAAGGCACTTAACCCTAATTGCTCCAGGGTCACCACCAATAATGGCTGATCCCTGGCCGTGACCCCGCTCTCCGAGGGTGTCTCGGGGGGGAGTTGGATATGGGAAAAAAATCACGTCCATTTCACACCACACACTTGTACAGGTTACACACTTGTACATGTGTGAAACAGGACAAATATAAGCACCTCCTATTTGACCATTGAGATCAAGGGAAAAAAGCATCAAAGTTTAACATGCCCACAAGTCATATCTGTTAATCTTATGAATGGACGGAAAGGGGTCCATCCATGGACTGCAAATGTTAGACTGGCGTTCACAGGTTTAGATTACCTTCATGGACGGTGGGTGGCTGTGATAGCTCAAACTGGGATGAGTGTAAGGACAAAAATACTGTGAAAGATGGATGTATGAGATTAATTGGCAGTCAGCAACTCAAATAAAACTTCGAAAACATTTATTTAAAATCAGCCATACCTCAACAGGCAGACCGCAGTCGGTCAATCTTTCAATTTACTGCTGTAGAGGTTTGTAAACGTAGAACACACAAGGTGCAATTTCGAAATTTGGTAGTGCATGGGCAGTTTTCGTCTAGTTATGTAATTCACTGACAGACGTTAGAGATCTATTTATAACCTGTCAGAAATGTCCAGTTGACTACTAGCTAGATAAGTAAATTAGGCTAACCAGCTACCTAAATCTTGTATCATGGCCAGATCACACGCCCAAGGGGCTTTTACCTCAAATGTGCCCCGTCACTCAGGTATCATATGAACACACATAAGACATGGCAAAATTGCAGGAAATTAGCTTTAACTGCAAAATTATTCTCTCGGACCCATGGCAAAATGTGTAAAATTGCAGGAAATTAGTTTTAAAATGGCAAAATGCTCTCCGCCAACAAGAAGGGCGTGAGGTGGGCCCATTACTATGCCGTTAAATGACAATATACATCCGGACCTTTGCCACCTAGGACATTTGGGTGATCGGACTTTCTCAAATAGCAGTCGAGTACCCCTGACATGTGTCATCTTCAATAAACTTGACAGGGGTCCTTTTCCTTTGTAATGTAGTCTAGTACTGTTTAACTTCAATTCAAAGCCAAAACTCAACCCAACATTCCTAGAATTAGAAGTTGTTAAAGCTACAGTGGCAAGAAAAAGTATGTGAACCCTTTGGAATTATCTGTATTTCTGCATAAATTGGTCATCAAATTTGATCTGATCTTCATCTAAGTCACAACAATAGACAAACACAGTGTGCTTAAATTAATAACACACAAATTGTACTTTTCTTGTCTATATTGAATACATCATTTAAACATTCAGTGTAGGTTGGAAAACGTATGTGAACCCCTAGGCTAATGACTTTTCCGAAAGCTAATTGGAGTCAGGAGTCAGCTAACCTGGAGTCCAATCAAAGAGAAGAGATTGGCGACGATGTTTAGAGCTGCCTTGCCCTATAAAAAAAACACTCACAAAATGTGAGTTTGCTATTCACAAGAATCATTGCCTGATGTGAACCATGCCTCGAATAAAATAGATCTCAGAAGACCTAAGATTAAGAATTGTTGACTGGCATAAAGCTGGAAAGGGTTGCAAAAGTATCTCTAAAAGCCTTGATGTTCGTTCATCAGTCCACGGTAAGACAAATTGTCTATAAATGGAGAAAGTTCAGCACTGTTGCTACTCTCCCTAGGAGTGTCCGTCCTGCAAAGATGACTGCAAGAGCACAGTGCAGAATGCTCAATGAGATTAAGAAGAATCCTAGAGTGTCAGCTAAAGACTTACAAAAATCTCTGGAACATGCTAACATCTCTGTTGACGAGTCTACGATACGTAAAACAAGAACGGTCCTCATGGGAGGACACCACGGAAGAAGCCACTGCTGTCCAAAAAAAACATTGCTGTACGTCTGAAGTTTGGAAAAGTGCACCTGGATGTTACAAAATATTCTGTGGACAGATGAAACTACAGTCAAGTTGTTTGGAAGGAACACACAACACTGTGTATGGAGAACAAAAAAGGCACAGCACACCAACATCAAAACCTCATCCCAACTGTAAAGTATGGTGGAGGGAGCATCAGAGTTTGGGGCTGCCTCAGGGCCTGGACAGCTTGCAATCATCAATGGAAAAAATGAATTCCAAAGTTTATCAAGACATTTTGCAAGAATCTGTCTGCCAATGAATGTCAACAGAAGTTGGCTGATGCAACAGGACAACAACCCAAAACAAAGAAGTAAATCAACAACAGAATGGCTTCAACAGAAGAAAATATGCCTTCTGGAGTGGCCCAGTCAGAATCCTGACCTCAACTCGATTGAGATTACCTCAAAAGAGCAGTTCACACTAGACATCCCAAGAATATTGCTGAACTGTTTTGTAAAGAGGAATGGTCCGAAATTCCTCCTGACCGTTGTGCAGGTCTGATCCACAACTACAGAAAATGTTTGGTTGAGGTTATTGCTGCCAAAGGAGGGTCAACCAGTTATTAAATCCAAGGGTTCACATACTTTTCCCACCCTGCCCTGTGAAGGTTTACACAGTGTGTTCAATAAAGACATGAAAACGTATAATTGTATGTGTTTTATTAGTTTAAGAAGACTGTATTTGTCTATTGTTGTGACCTAGATGAAGATCAGATCAAATGTTATGACCAATTCATGCAGAAATCCAGGTAATTCCAAAGGGTTCACATACTTTTTCTTGCCACTGTACATGATGGTAGACTGTGACATTATTCTGGGTGTCAAGTGTCTGGATCTGCCATCCCAGCACCAGAGGAATTCTGTGTATCTGTCCCGGTCCGGCTGTGGGGAGCCTTGCTGTTCTGACAAGCTTCCACCAACCCTCTGGCATGTGCGCACTACTTGCATTGCTGGCTGATTTTACAAAGTTTCAATACTGCAGCCAACGCCAGAACTCTGAAATATTAATCAGCGACTTGACAAAAATATAATGAAAAATACATGAAACCTTTTCATGGTCTTCCAGTTTTTCAAAGATTGTGCACACAATTTTCATAAAACAATCTATAATCGTCTCCTTCTCAACCAGTGACAGTCTATTTACAGAAAGACATTCAAATAAACTACATTCAAAATCTCTGTTGACTCCTTGTACATCTGGAGAACTAAGACTTGGCAGAGAGGGCAAGTTTCAGCTTTAAGGCGGGGACAGACAGTCTTGCATTTGGTGAAACATACCTGAATAGCTTAGTGAGATGAGCAGGATACAAAAAGTACTTGTTTTGGGATCATTAAAATATGGATTCTTACAGAAACATTCAATTACAGTTTTCCTGTCACATACCAGCTTAATAGCATATGGTCACTGTGACAGGCAGAGGCAATACAAGGCAGATCAGTGGGCAAGCCTTATCATGAGATCAGAATACTCCCATCCATTAATTAAGTCAATGTTTCAGGAACATTTTGGATTCTCCGTTTGAGAATTTGTTTTTATTTTATTTAAGTCAAATTCTTATTTACAATGACGGCCTACCAAAAGGCCTCCTGCGGGGACTGGGATTAGAAATAAAAAATATAGGACAACACATCACGACAAGAGACACCACAACATAAAGAGAGACCTAAGACAACAACATAGCATGGCAGCAACACGAGGACACAGCATAGAAGCAACACAACATGGTAGCAACACAACATGGCAGCAGCACAAAACATAGTACAAACAATTGGGCACAGACAACAGCACAAAGGGCAAGAAGGTAGAGACAACAATACATCAGGCGACACAGCCATAACTGTCAGTAAGTGTCCATGATTGAGTCTTTGAATGAAGAGATGGAGATAAAACTGTCCAGTTTGAGTGTTTTTTTGCAGCTCATTCCAGCCGCTAGCTGCAGTGAACTGAAAAGAGACGCGACCCAGGGATGTGTGTGCTTTGAGGACATTTAACAAAATGTGACTGGCAAAACAGATGTTGTATGTGGAGGATGAGGGCTGCAGTAGATATCTCAGATAGGGGGGAGTGAGGCCTAAGAGGGTATTATAAATAAGCATCAACCAGTTGGTCTTGTGACGGGTGTACAGAGATAACCGATTTACAGAGGAGTATAGAGTGCAGTGATGTGTCCTATAAGGAGCAATGGTGGCAAATCTGATGGCCGAATGGTAAAGAACATCTAGCCTCTCGAGAGCACCCTTACCTGTCCATCTATAAATTACGTCTCCGTAATCTAGTATGGGTAGAATGGTCATCTGAATCAGGGTTGTTTGGCAGCTGGGTGAAAGAGGAGCGATTATGAAAGAGGAAACCAAGTCTAGATTAACTTTAGCCTGCAGCTTTGATATGTGCTGAGAGGACAGTGTCTAGCCATACTCCCAAGAACTTGTATCAAGCTCTAAACCCTCAGAGGTAGCAATCACACCGGTGGGGAGAGGGGCATTCTTCTTACCAAATCACATGACCTTTGTTTTGGAGGTGTTTAGAACAAGGTTAAGGGCAGAGAAAGCCTGTTGGACACTAAGACAGCTTTGTTGTAGAGCGTTTAACACAAAATCCGGGGAGGGGCCAGCTGAGTATAAGATTATCATCTGCGTATAAATGGATGAGAGAGCTTCCTACTTCCTGAGCTATGTTGTTGATGTATAATGAGAAGAGAGTGGGGCCTAGGATCGAGCCTTGGCGTACTCCCTTGGTGACAGGTAGTGGCTGAGACAGATGTTCTGAATTTATACACTGCACTCTTTGAGAGTGGTAGTTAGGAAACCAGGCCAAAGACCCCTCAGAGACACCAATACTCCTTAGCCGGCACACAAGAATGGAATTGTCTACCGTATCAAAAAGCATAAGACTAGTCAATAACAATAGCAGCACAATATTGCTTAGAATAAAGGCAATAGTGACATAATTTAGGACCTTTAAGGATGCAGTGACACATCCATAACCTGAGCTGAAACCAAATTGCATACCAGAGAGAATACTATAAACATGAAGAAAGCCAGTCAGTTGATTATTGACATGTTTTTCCAATACTTTTGATAAACAGGGCAAAATAGAAATTGGCCTATAACAGTTAGGATCAGCTTGATCTCCCCCTTAAATAAAGGATGCGCCGTGGCTGCCTTCCAAGCAATAGGAACCTCCCCAGAGAGGAGAGACAGGTTAAAAAGGTCAGAGATAGGCTTGGTGATGATAGGGGCAGCAACCTTAAAGAAGAAAGGGTCTAAACCATCTGATCCAGATGTTTTTTTGGGGGGGGGGTCAAGTTTAAGGAGCTCCCTTAGCACCTCGGACTCAGTGACCGCCTGCAGGGAGAAACTTTGTAGTGGGGCAGGGGAAAAAGAGGGAGGAGCATCAGGGCTTGTCGCAATAGAAGGGGTGGGAGATGAGGAAATGTTAGACGGGCAAGGAGGCATGGCTGAGTCAAATAGGAATCCTGAATTAATGAAGTGGTGATTAAAAGAGCTCAGCCATGTGCTCCTTGTCAGTAACAACCACATCATCAACATTAAGGGACCTGGGCAGCTGTGAGGAGGAGGGTTTATTCTCCAGGTCTTTAACCGTTTACCAGAACTTCTTGGGGTTAGATCCACAGAGAGAGAACTGCGCCTTAAAGTAACTAACTTTGGCCTTCCGGATAGCCTGAATGCACTTATTTGCCTGAACGAGAGCTAGTTTATCTGAGTATGTGTAACCGATGTGAAATGGCTAGTTAGTTAGCGGTGGTGCGCGCTAATAGCATTTCAATCAGTGACGTCACTCGCTCTGAGACCTGAAGTAGGGTTTCCCCTTGCGTTGCAAGGGCCGCGGCTTTTGTGGCGCGATGGGTAACGATGCTTCGGTGGGTGTCAGTTGTTGATGTGTGCAAGGGTCCCTGGTTTGAGCCCGGGTTGGGGCGAAGAGAGGGACGGAACCTACACTGTTACATATGCGTGTGCCTTTCGCAGACCTGCCAAGCCTGTCCAGCTTTTTAGAGTAAACAGACGCACGCGGAAAATTGGAGATACAACTCACCTGCATAGCACTTGCCGAATTTGGGTTTTCTTTCCCCTGCACGCTCGTGCGCATGCCGTTTGTGAGTCTGATCGCAATTATAGAATTGTACCAAATCAAGTATTCTTGACAGCATTCCATTTACACATATGATAAAAGTCACTAACAAAACATAATTAGAAAGAAGACACAAAGGGCCTTTAACCTTGGAGATGTTTTATTTTATTAAACAAAGAAGTTATTTGTTTAGGTACAAAATGTACAAACGTCGCATCCACGATAAAATAAATAATATGATAAGAACAAATGTTTGAAGAAGAGCATCAGTATCAAATAAAACATGTTATCCATAATAAAACCGAAAAAGCTATGATAGGAAACAGTGGGTGAGAACAAATGTTCAGGAAATCATTACCTAGACAGATTTGCCTGGTAGCTAGCAGATTTAGCCTTACGCAGCAGGGCATCAGGGTATACTTCTCTGTGGCAAACAGTTCCTTTGGCAATCATTGAAACCTTCTTGGTAACGAGGGCACTCAGCATGTCTGTACTGAGGGAGTCTCTGTACTGGGTTTTGTTCTTGGAAACAAGACTGAATATTCGTTCGCAGTCTGCATTGCTGTGGAATATGACCAATATCCCCAGCATCACAGCCGAAAGGTGGGAGTAGACAAGGCTGCCCCCCCTTTTCATTGTGCCGATTTCTCTCTAGGCCTGATCCGTGCACATGTTGACCAGACTGCTCACAGGTTGTTGCCTGATAGTCTAAACTCATCTCCACCAGATCAACAGAGGCTCCCTCAGGAATAATGCTGGGAAAGTATGCCATGAAAAAGTTGAAGGATGAGAATTTGACAGTCTGCCTTTTGGCAATGTCAGCGACCACTGCATGCTGAAGGAGCACATCTCCAAAAGTAAATTCAGCAACATGTAGTCTACTGCAAAATACATTTATTTCCTGACATCTGCATAGAAAGTCTTCAGATCCAGCTTGCCTTGGCCCCCAAGTTTAGTCTCTAAAGCAGAGGAACGCTTGTCACCTGATACCGGACACTCATTCATTCTTCATCGCGTAGTCTTCTAAACTCCTGACTCCATTTAATGCCAAGATATTTCTATTAATTTTTTATTATACTTTTGTAATGATTTTTGTAACTTGGATCATAATTAGTTACAGTCTACCAGGTTGTGTGATCCTCGTAATGTTACGTGGAAAATACAACTAACGGGACGCAGAATTAAATGTATATCACACTCGCACAAATGAAGTTATTTTTTGTATTTGCATTTCATTTCTTTCATTAGCAAATGCGAGTGACCCGCTGGCACTTTAGAGCCCACAATGTCCTTATGTTCGATAACTTAAGCTTGAAACAATTAGTGTTTACCTTTCCACAACACACGGAGTCAAATGGATTTCTCCATGTATTTACTTACAGCTGACAGTCGGAAAACTCAGCATCACAACAAACAGGAGGGGCAGACACGGCAGCTACGTCGAATACTGACGTTTTAATCTCCATGTCCGTTGACACAAACTCCATACACGTCTGTGTGTTGCAGCTCGAGAATCAGGATGTTACATTTACTCTGTGGATTTATTTTTTATTAAAATGTAAATAAAATAAATAAATCAGGCCCTATTCATTTCTGCGTACTTTTAACTCGGATCTTGTACCTGCATACATGGACAGAGAATTGCGTAGTTGGTACGCAAAATGCGTGCGTGTTGGCAGGTCTGCTTTCGCCAAATGGAATTGTTGAGGTGGAGTAACTTTGCCAGATCAAAGGTCGAGGTTGAATGTAAACTGTAAGGGATGAAAATATGCAAGTGACAGGGAGACACTAGACCTCATTGAACAAACATTGATGATGACAAGAAACTGAAAGCTGATGTAGGCCTGATTTCATCTGCTTTGGATAAACAGGTAGCTAGCTAATGGAGTGAACAGGGAATATTTCCCGTAATCCGTCCTCAGAAAAACACTGTCACATTTCCTCTCTGTGTTACAAAGGAAAACCTGTTTGCTGTGCAACGCAATAGAAAACATTTAGCAAATTTATTAGGAACATATTACTTACACCAACATCTTATTTAGTGAATCAACAGGGTAGAAAAACAAATAGCCTATATTTGGAAATAAACATTTTACCATGGATTAGTAAATGAAAAATGAAGTTAACATTGAGACAGATTATTAAAATAGTCTCATTTTATGGTGGAGTCTGTTGCCGGAAATCTAAAATGCAATTTTATTTACTCAACATAAACTAAATATATCCCCAACAGCAGTAAATAGCAAATATAGGCTAATATGTGTAATGTGAGTCCATACTGCTTCCCTGATCAACGACCACAACCAAAAGTCTTGTTCCACTCCTCATAGAGCTCCAGGTCTTTGGCTGAGACGCTGGGCCTCACGATCCTCAGGGCCTCCTGGAAGTCACAGTGGTGGATGTGCCGCACCTGGTCGGGGGTGATGGTGGCAATGTCACTGAGCTGGATGCTCCGGATGGGGCCTAGCGCTGCCTCCCTGCACAGTCCTGTCATATCGGCCCCAGAAAAGCCCTCTGTCCCTGTGACCACGTTCTCCAGCTCTTCCTCTTCCAGCTGGCTTTTCTCGCAGGCCATGAGGTTAGAGACTATCTGCCGTCTTGCGGCTGCCTCGGGAAGGGGGATGTAGAGGCGTTTGGCAAGGCGGCGCCGAGCCGCCTCGTCTATCTCCTGAGGGCGGTTGGTGGCCCCCACCACCAGGATGCGGTCATCGGCTGAGGTGGCCGCCCCGTCCAACTGAACCAGGAACTCAGTCTTTATCCGCCGGGATGACTCGTGCTCCCCGTCCGTACGCTGGGACAGCAGAGAGTCTATCTCGTCGATGAAGATGACTGCTGGCTGGTTGCAGCGGGCAATGGCGAAGAGTGCTCTCACCATTTTCTCTCCCTCCCCCACCCACTTTGAGGTGAGAGAGGAGGCGCTGATGCTGAAGAAGGTGGCGCCTGACTGGCAAGCGATGCACTTCCCAATCAGAGTTTTTCCTGTCCCCGGGGGCCCAAATAGGAGGATGCCTTTGGGTGGACCACGGAGGCCAGTGAAGATGTCAGGCCGGAGCATAGGCCACACAACAATCTCCTTGATGGTGGCTTTGGCAAACTCCAGGCCAGCAATGTCATCCCAGGCTACGGGCGGCCCGTGGTCCATAATTTCACTCATGATCAGCTCGATGATCTTTGGCTCAAAGTTTTTCAGACGCTCGTCTACTGGCTGAGTCTCCTGGGCATTGTTGCTACCAACCCCACCCTCCTTGTCCTCCTGCCTTGGCATTGGGGACACAAATTTGGAAAATGTCCCCCGTGGCCTGTTGGCCCCCAGTGACTTCTTCGTGGCATTCCCCATGGCAACCACCATCCCAGGGGGCTGCTGAGCTCTCTGGGGCTGGTGGGAGTGCTTTTTCTGCTGATCAACAATAAACTGCTCCCTTGCAGTTTTGAAGTTAGTGCCACCACCACGTGGGTCTTGCCCTCTAGATGCCCCCCCTCTGCCACTCTCTCCACAGGAGTTATAGAATGTCTTCCTCTTGGAGGGGTTAGAGTTGAAGAAGACAGACTGGTTCGCTTCAGGGCCTGGGTTTGGATGTGGTGGAGCTGAGGAGTGCTGGCCAAACAGAGACTGAGCACTTCCTGAGGGGCCAGCAGAGGAATTGGGGTGGCTGGGGAATCCCTCAGGGCCTCTTGGTCTCTCTGCAGTAATACTCTGTAAATTGCTGAAAGTGCTGTTGCCCGCAGCCTTGGGCCATGATGTGGGTCCCAGGTGGTTGAATGGAGGCTCTGCAGCTCTGAGTCCAGTGGAGGAAACAACAGGCAGGGAGCTACCTCTGCTCTCTTGTCCAACAGTGACGTTAACATCTGCAGGTGTCACCAGGGACTTTCCACCCCTTGTCCCAGCCTGAATCATCTTCTGCACGCACGGCAGCTCCAGCACATTTGCAGTTGTCAGGGACGACTCCCATTTGTCGCTGTGGTTCCTCTGACTGCGGGCCAGGTGCAGTGCGCTCTCTGCATAGTTGTTAAGCCCCGTGCGAGGGTCGTCCGAGTCCAGCACTGCGGCATAGCGCTCAGAGTAAGTCCTGAGCAGGCTGGCCGTGCCAGCCTGAGAGAGCTGGGAGCTCGCCCATGCATATTGAATGGCGAGGATGTGTGCCCGATAGGCGTCTGCCGTCTGCTCAGGTGCGCAGGTGCCAGATGAAATGTCAAAGGACCTCCTCTGCCACTCGCCTAGGTGTGCACCACTCATGCCTGGTGTGCTCCAACCTGTTTGAGAAATGGGGGACAGGACTCATTAAAAATGCATGACCCAAGAAGCAGCCAGGCAAACAATAACACACACACACAGAGAGAGAAGACAGTCATTTTATAAATTCCATGAGCCTCAGTAAGTTGTGTTGACAGCCTGGTCTCATAGACCTGACTTAACATAGTAAATCTGGGACACTCAAATTTGCATGATATGTTACATTTGGTATGGTTACATTAAGACAGAAGGTTACTTAAGGCAAAAACGAAAGAGGGTGGTTGGTCAGGGTTGCCCGTTCGAATCTCACAGACAACTTAAGCAACTTATTAATTTTCTGCTACTTTAAAACTACTAGCATGTTAGTTAACCCTTCCCCTAGCCTTAACCCCTAACCTAGCTAACATTATCCACCTAGCTAACGTTAGCATTAGCCAGCAAACCGCCTAGCTAAAGTTGGCTACAACAAATTGGACTTCGTAACATATTGTACGAATTGCAATTTGTAGTAACATATCATACGAAATCGATGATTGACATCCACAAATAAATACAGTCATCATAAGATGGAATTCCCCTCGACGAAATTGGGGAAAACTAACATTATTTCCCATTGACCCACATTGTAGAAGAGCCATCTTTGTCATCGATGTTTATTTATACAGAAATCACAAAAACATACCAAAAAGCTGCTGCGCTGTTCAATGTACAAATCGACCTGAATTTAAAATTGATTAAATTGAGATTTGTATTTGTCACTGGCCTACACAAAATACCACATAATGTCGAAGTGGAATTATGTTTTTAAAATGTTTTACTAATTAATTAAATGAAAAGCTGAAATGTCTTGAGTCAAAAGTGTCTTCCTTACAAATTTAAATAAGCATGCCCCATTCAAAAAATGTAGAGCCAGGAACAGATATAGCCCTTTGTTCACTCCAGACCTGACTGCCCTTGACCAGCACAAAAATATCCAGTGGCGTACTGCATTAGCATCGAATAGCCCCTGTGATATGCAACTTTTCAGGGAAGTTAAGAACCAATATACACAGGCAGTTAGAAATGCTAAGGCTAGCTTTTCAAACAGAAATTTGCATCCTGTAGCACAAACTCAAAAAAGTTCTGGGACACTGTAAAGTCCATAGAGAATAAGAGCACCTCCTCCCAGCTGCTCATTGCACTGAGGCTAGGAAACATCGTCACCACCAAAAAAATCCACTAAAATTGAGAACTTCAATAAGCATTTTTCTACGGCTGGCCATGCTTTCCACCTGGCTACCCCTACCCCGGTCAACTGCCATGCACCCCCCACAGCAACTCGCCCAATCCTCCCCCATTTCTCCTTCACCCAAATCCAGATAGCTGATGTTCTGAAAGAGCTGCAAAATCTGGACTCCTACAAATCAGCCAGGTTAGGCAATCTGGACCCTCTATTTCTAAAATTATCTGCAGAAATTGTTGCAACCCCTATTACTAGTCTGTTCAACCTCTTTCGTATTGTCAGAGATTCCCAAAGATTGGAAAGCTGCCGCGATCATCCCCCTCTTCAACGGGGGAGACACTCTAGACCCAAACTGCGACAGACATATCTATCCTACCCAGCCTTTCTAAGGTCTTCGAAAGCCAAGTTAACAAACAGATTACCGACCATTTTGAATCCCACCGTACCTTGTCCGCGATGCAATCTGGTTTCAGAGCTGGTCATGGGTGCACCTCAGCCACGCTCAAGGTCCTAAACGATATCATAACCGCCATCCATAAGAGACATTACTGTGCAGCCGTATTCATCGACCTAGCCAAGGCTTTCGACTCTGTCAATCACCACATTCTTATCGGCAGACTCAACAGCCTTGGTTTCTCAAATGACTGCCTCATCTGGTTCACCAACTACTTTTCTGATAGAGTTCAGTGTGTCAAATCGGAGGGCCTGTTGTCCGGACCTCTGGCAGTCTCTATGGGGGTGCCACAGGGTTCAATTCTCGGGCTGAATCTTTTCTCTGTATACATCAATGATGTCGCTCTTGCTACTGGTGATTCTCTGATCCACCTCTACGCAGACGACACCATTCTGTATACTTCTGGCCCTTCTTTGGACACTGTTAACTAACCTCCAGATGAGCTTCAATGCCATACAACTCTCCTTCCGTGGCCTCCAACTGCTCTTAAATGCAAGTAAAACTAAATGCATGCTCTTCAACCGATCGCTGCCCGCACCTGCCCGCCCGTCCAGCATCACTACTCTGGACGGTTCTGACTTAGAATATGTGGACAACTATAAATACCTAGGTGTCTGGCTAGATTGTAAATGCTCCTTCTAGACTCACATTAAGCATCTCCAATCCAAAATTAAATCTAGAATCGTCTTCCTATTTCGCAACAAAGCATCCTTCACTCATGCTGCCAAACCTACCCTCGTAAAACTGACCATCATACCGATTCTCGACTTTGGCGATGTCATTTACAAAATAGCCTCCAACACTCAACAAATTGGATGCAGTCTATCACAGTGTCACCAAAGCCCCATATACTACCCACCACTGCAACCTGTACGCTCTCGTTGGCTGGCCCTCGCTTTCTTTTTCTTATTCACACGTTACGGTGGTGGGTAATTTACTGGGGGGGGGGGGCTGACTCCCCCCCCAGTGTATTACATTGCACTATTTCTCTCTGGTGATAGTAGATAAATATCTAAAAAAGTATTTGTCTGGTTATTTGTACTTGTGTTTGAATCAGTCACTCAGTAAAATTGTACTGCTTTGTACAGGAGTTATGTAGCTGAGGGCTTGGGGGTCTAGCCTTACTGTCTACAGCTGGACAGCCATTCAACATAGCAGGAAAGATCTCATTGAAAGGCCACAACACGACCCAAGTTAAGGCAAATGCCTTGAGGGTCTAGTCTCCCAAAAAATATGAAAAACTTTCTTGGCATTCTCTTAACCAGCTTCATGAGGTAGTCACCCGGAATGCATTTTAATTAACAGGTGTGCCTTGTTAAAACTTAATTTGTGGAACTTAATGCATTTGAACCAATCGGTGCTGTCACAAAGTAGGGGTGGTATACAGAAGATAACCCTATTTGGTAAAAGACCAAGTCCATATTATGGCAAGAACAGCTCAAATAAGTTAAGAGAAACAACAGTCCATTATTACTTCAAGACATGAAGGTCAGTCGATGTGGACAATTTCAAGAACTTTGAAAGTTTCTTCAAATACAGTCGCAAAAACCATCAAGCGCTATGATGAAACTGGCTCTCATGAGGACCGCCACAGGAAAGGAAGACCCAGAGTTACCTCTGCAGCAGAGGATACGTTCATTGGAGTTAACTGCATCTCAGATTGCAGCTCAAATAAATGCTTCACAGGGTTCAAGTAACATACACAACTCATCATCAACTGTTCAGAGGAGACTGTGTGAGTCAGGCCTTCATGGTGAAATTGCTGCAAAGAAACCACTACTAAAAGGACACCAATAATAAGAAGAGACTTGCTTGGGCCAGGAAACACAAGCAATGGACATCACACCGGTGGAAATCTGTCCTTTGGTCTGATGAGTCCAAATTTGAGATTTTTGGTTCCAACCGCAGTGTCTTTGTGAGACGCAGAGCAGGTGACGATATGATCTCCGCATGTGTGGTTCCCACAGTGAAGCATGGAGGAGGAGGTGTGATGGTGCTTTGCTGGTGATACCATCTGTGATTTATTTACAATTCAAGGCACACTTAACCAGCATGGATACCACAGCATTCTGCAGCGATACACCATCCCATCTGGTTTGCTCTTAGTGGGACTATCATTTGTTTTTCAACAGTACAATGACCCAACACACCTCCAGGCTAAGTAAGGGCTATTTGACCAATAAGAAGAGTGATGGAGTGCTGCATCAGATGACCTGGCCTCCACAATCACCTGACCTCAACCCAATCGAGATGGTTTGGGATAAGTCGGACCGCAGAGTGAAGGAAAAGCAGCCAACAAGTGCTCAGTATATGTGGGAACTCCTTCAAGACTGTTAGAAAAGCCAAGAGTGTGCAAATCTGTCATAAAACCAAAGGGTGGCTACTTTGAAGAATATAAAATATATTTTGATTTGTTTAACACTTTTTTGGTTACTACATGATTCCATGTGTTATTTCATAGTTTTGATGTCTTCACTATTATTCTACAATGTAGAAAATAGTAAAAATAAAGAAAAACCCTTGAATAAGTAAGTGTGTCCAAACTTTTGACTGGTACTGTATGTGGACATGTTTTCAAAACCACATTCCAACATTTACTGTAGGGTTCCATGTGTGAAAGCAGCATCCTGGAATGACACTTGACCAACTGGTGTGTGGATGTAGTCCTTTGTGTTGTTGCACACGTCTATTGCAACTCTGGTTGCCCTTTCTGCCGACATGTTTCTTGGGTCCAGGAAGCTGGTGTTGCCTTGTACAACCTTGTCTCCACTGCTCTGGAAGAAGGTCTACAGTGGGTGTGGAGTGGTCAACAAATGTGAGGTGGATATACCGTGTTGATGAATCTGTGTTGTGTTGTCAGTGTCTGTGATGCAAAGGTAGTTGTGGAAGGCCACACACGCCTTCGCAATGGTCTCAGCTTTCTCTAGGGCAACCTCAAGGGCTCATCTCACGATCCTCCATCTTGCAGCAAGGATCCCAAAGCAGTTCTTTGAAATGATTCTGGCTCCTGAGTGGCAATAGTTGTAGATCTTCTTGGTGTCATCAAGGCCAGAAGAACCTTTGAATAAAAGGGTTACCATTAGTATTGAAAAGGACCATGAAGGCTATCAAATGTGTACTGTCATAACTGTGTAGCCTATACTTTGGACATAGGACCTATCCTCTTATTGGGATGCCAGATCACTTTTATGTGAGGCATATCATAACAATGTTTATATTGGTATAATTTTCACATAATACGTATATAGTCACATGTATTTAGCGCATCTTACCTGGATTTGGTCGGTACCTTGCATCGCAGACTGCCATCAGGACCATTGAGAAAAATCCATTTTAGTTGTAGTAATCGCTGCCCGAGCTTGCCGGATCTTAACATGTTTTCTGTAGACAGCTCATGCACAAAACGGATAATTCCAGCAGTCCTCCGAACCTCTGGCGATTTCTGCCCATTAAGCAACAAAATCTTCCTTCAGGACATGCCAGATAGCATGGCACACTTCCATGATGATGGCACAAACTGTTGAGATTCCTAACTCTGCGATACTTTTCTGTGTTCTGCCACTCGCTAAAAACCCAAAGGGTCACAGACAGCCTTTCTGCAGCACTTACAGGCAAGCTGTGAGTTCTCTCGAGCGAGATGTATGGGGCAAGTCGTTAAAGCAAGTCGGCAAATCTGGCAACCGACATCCAAAAGTATTGAAAATGTCTTTCCACGTCACTGCTTCACAGAGGTTGGACAAGAGAAGTGTATTCTCCATCATCCCCTCTAAATGTATTCACTACTGTAAGTCGCTCTGGATAAGAGCGTCTGCTAAATGACTAAAATGTAAATGTAAGTGTTCAGTGGATTTACTTGCCATTTCCCATAGGAATAAACGTGGTAGCAATGTAAAACTGGGATCCCCCCCATTTTGTTTTTTAAACAAAGGCCAAAACTGCTTTCAAACGTGTTTTCCTGCTGTTTGCATTAAGAATTGTTGTGCATTGACTGCTTGAACACGTTTCTTTCCTATGGCTCTAGCATTAAATGCATCTCAAGAGGAATATTTATCTCGCATAGCACACACAACAAGCCGACTAGGTAAATATATCAACTATGGGGTTGTCTGATTTGTTTTAGTAACATTACATTGCAAAAAATTGTAGTACTGGAAAGTTACATCCTGAGTGACAAAGTATAGGCTTTGAATGACTTTGCCAGCAGCTACAGTAGGCTACACGCCGCTGTCTGAGTTGAGCGCATTATTAGACTATTTAATTCCCTTCATCGGAACATCGGAGTGTCATCAACAATCATGCAGAGAAAATAAAATATTTGATCATATATTTAGTGGAACAGGCATGCTTCTGTCTGTATTAGGCAATGCAATTTTCAAAACGGCACAGAATAAGAAAATTGTGTTTGAAAAAGGTAACGTTTTTGCTGTGGGCCAAGGTGATAATGGGATATTTCCCCCTCAATGCGGGCGGGGCGCAGACGTTATCTATTATCTGACTGTAAATATACCAAACATTACATATCATATTAATTTGAGTGTCCTGGATCTACCCCCGAGTCCAGTTGGTGTTGAAGAGATCGTCACATAACTTCACTTGTTCAATGTGTCATGTCAAGTAGCTAACTTCACATATTAGCCATATGGCACATTTCCGAACTCCAGTTGGGATTATGAATTTAACGTCCGAAAGTGGAAGATAATGTTTTTGGACTATATTTACCCACTAGCCTCGGCGTCATGGTCCCCTAAATTACTGTTGTCATTTGTGTTCAAGGTTGTCTTTTTTTTTACTCGCTCCGAGCATATTTTCGTAACACCTGGCTGGATAACTAAGTGCAGCGCGACTGAAACAAGATGAACTGGAAATTTTGCGGGTACGTTTTGCAGGCGACCAGGCTAGGAAAATGGACAGCTTTATCAACACAAAAACCCTGCTTATTCTGTTCACATAGTGGCTAGCAGTATTTCAATCTTCTCGATGGAGCAGTGTGGATAAAGGTAACATTTGGAGTACAGTGGTATATCCCATCCCTACATTGAGGTACGCGTCGGATCCACAGTGTCTTAATGCAATGTAACCATGATTGCGTTCCGACCCAGTGCACGTCGTAAACAAGCGCGGTAGGGTCGGTATCTTCTAGCTAGCTAGCTAACTAGTTGGCTTAGCTAGCTAATGACCAAATTTAACTGGCGTGTTAGACAGATCTCGACTTACCACAGATACGTAACAAACAGTTGTGGCTGGAAAATAGAGAATAACTTTTTGCACCATGGAAAAGTGGTTATATCCCATTCACAGGCCCAGCTGGTACAAAAAGGCTTCCCGTCCATAGGAAGAGAAGCGAGAGGTTTTACTCCGCCCAACATCTGCCCACGAAGTGACGAAATGTTGTATGGAGTTCAATGAGTGTCGAATTTGGTCAACAATAAAATATATTTCTACGTGAGGTTTATTTGTTCGAATATAAGTTTCGTAATGGTTAGGTTGTTACGAATGCACTGGTATAAGTGGACGTACGAGGCATTTTGACAACTTTGAGAAGAAAAAAAACGACTTTATAGCCTGTTGTCATAGCAACAGATAGAGGACTCGTCATAGATATTTCACTGTGGAGTGCCAGGGGGCGTAAATTCAGATAATTATCAGATTGTCCGTTCGCTCTGAGAGCAAAAACGCTCTGAATTTACGTTCAGAGCGCACACTGGACGCTCTGGCTGAGGAGTAGCATTGATCCGAGTGTTCTGACATCACAACTTCAGCCAAGCACCCAAGCTAACTGGCTAAAGTTAGCTAGCTTGTTAGCTACTTCCAGACATAAATGAGAGTACACCTCACTCTGACCATTTTACTTGCCCTAGCAGAGCTGGTTAGGCTGTGTTCATGTTATCCAGAGCGTTGGTGACTGTAACTGTGCTGCTGGTGTAACCGATGTGAAATGGCTAGTTAGTTAGCGGTGGTGCGCGCTAATAGCGTTTCAATCAGTGACGTCACTCGCTCTGAGACCTGAAGTAGGGTTGCAAGGGCCGCGGCTTTTGTGGCGCGATGGGTAACGATGCTTCGTGGGGTGTCAGTTGTTGATGTGTGCAAGGGTCCCTGGTTCGAGCCCAGGTTGGGGCGAAGAGAGGGACGGAACCTACACTGTTACACTGGCAACAATTTAATTATGTCTCTTTGCCGATGTTTACTGACACCAGCCATGTTCAACTCATCAGTTATTCTGCGCTCTTGCACACTCAGATTAGAGTGCTCAGTAATCGGAGTCGATAGCCAGAGGGAATTTACGAATGCACCCTTAAGCAATAAGGCCAGAGCAGGTGTGGTATATAGCCAATATACAATGGCTAAGGGCTGTTCTTATGCACAACGCAATGCGGGGTGCCTGGACACAGCCCCTAGCTGTGGTATATTGGTTATATATTACAAACCCCTAAGGTGCCTTATTGCTATTATAAACTGGTTAATTAGAGCAGTGAAAGGAAATGTTTTACCATACCCGTGGTACACGGCTGTCTGACAATCAGCATTCAGGGCTCAACCCACCCAGTTTATAAAACACATTTTAGCATGGACATTGCCATTGAGGGCTTACACTATTTTAAAGTAGTCAACTGGGTGGGGATTCCTATGAGTTGGGAGCAATCAGCCAATAAAGAAGAATAAAATTGACTATTTTTAAATCGAGATAACCTCAATGCTGTCACAGATGCTATAATGGCACAGATACAAAGATGAGTCCTCTATCTGTTGTTCTGAAAGAGTTGCAAAATCTGGACCCCTACAAATCAGCCGGGCTAGACAATCTGGACCCTCTCTTTCTAAAATTATCCGCCACAATTGTTGCAACCCCTATTACTAGCCTGTTCAACCTCTCTTTTGTATCGTCTGAGATCCCCAAAGATTGGAAAGCTGCCGCGGTCATCCTCCTCTTCAAAGGGGGAGACACTCTAGACCCAAACTGTTACAGACCTATATCTATCCTACCCAGCCTTTCTAAGGTCTTCGAAAGCCAAGTTAACAAACAGATCACCAACCATTTAGAATCCCACCGTCCCTTCTCCGCTATGCAATCTGGTTTCCGAGCTGGTCATGGGTGCACCTCAGCCACGCTCAAGGTCCTAAACGATATCATAACCGCCATCGATAAAAGATAATACTGTGCAGCTGTATTCATCGACCTGGCCAAGGCTTTCGACTCTGTCAATCACCACATTCTTATCGGCAGACTCAACAGCCTTGGTTTCTCAAATGACTGCCTCGCCTGGTTCACCAACTACTTCTCAGACAGAGTTCAGTGTGTCAAATCGGAGGGCCTGTTGTCCGGACCTCTGGCAGTCTCTATGGGGGTGCCACAGGGTTCAATTCTCGGGCCGACTCTTTTCTCTGTATACATCAATGATGTCGCTCTTGCTACTGGTGATTCTCTGATCCACCTCTACGCAGACGACACCATTCTGTATACTTCTGGCCCTTCTTTGGACACTGTGTTAACTAACCTCCAGAAGAGCTTCAATGCTATACAACTCTCTTTCTGTGGCCTCCAACTGCTCTTAAATGCAAGTAAAACTAAATACATGCTCTTCAACCGATTGCTGCCCACACCTGCCCGCTCGTCCAGCATCACTACTCTGGACGGTTCTGACTTAGAATATGTGGACAATTAGAAATACCTAGGTGTCTAGTTAGACTGCAAACTCTCCTTCCAGACTCACATTAAGCATCTCCAATCCAAAATTAAATCTAGAATCGGCTTCCTATTTTGCAACAAAGCATCCTTCACTCATGCTGCCGAACATACCCTCGTAAAACTGACTATCCTACCGATCCTTGACTTCAGCGATGTCATTTATAAAATAGCCTCCAACACTCTAATCAGCAAATTGGATGCAGTCTATCACAGTGCCATCCATTTTGTCACCAAAGCCCCATATACTACCCACCACTGCGACCTGTATGCTCTCGTTGGCTGGCCCTCGCTTCATATTCGTCGCCAAACCCACTGGCTCCAGGTCATCTATAAGTCTTTGCTAGGTAAAGCCCCGCCTTATCTCAGCTCACTGGTCACCATAGCAGCACCCACCCCTAGCACGCGCTCCAGCAGGTATATTTCACTAGTCACCCCCAAAGCCTATTCCTCATTTGGCCGCCTTTCCTTCCAGTTCTCTGCTGCCAATGACTGGAACGAATTGCAAAAATCACTGAAGCTGGAGACTTATATCTCCCTCACTAACTTTAAGCATCAGCTGTCAGAGCAGCTCACAGATCACTGCAACTGTACATAGCCCATCTCTAAATAGCCCATCCAACTACCTCATCCCCATATTGTTTTTTTTTTGTTCCTCCTTTGCACCCCAGTATCTATACTTGCACATTCATCTTCTGCACATCTATCACTCCAGGGTTTAATTGCTAAATTGTAATTACTTTGCCACTACGGCCTATTTATTGCCTTACCTCCCTAATCTTACCTAATTTGCACACACTGTATATAGATTTTTTCTATTGTGTTATTGACTGTACGTTTCTTTATTCCATGTGTAACTCTGTGTTGTTGTTTGTGTCACACTGCTTTGCTTTATCTTGGCCACGTCACAGTTGTAAATGAGAACTTGTCCTCAACTGGCCTACCTGGTTAAATAAAGGTGAAATAGAAAAAATAAAAACATCTCTATGGCCTGTTGTTCACACACTTCTCTGCCCTCTCGATTGGTTAGAATGGTCCCACTGATATAGCCTCCTCCCGCCTGCCTTCCATCTTTGAGTACATGTATTTCCATCGTTAGAGCGGTCACTTTACTATCTTGTCAATATAATAGGCAATCGCCTGGTCTGCAAACCTCAATGCGTGTGCTTCTCAGATTGTATTTTAGCTTCTCAGATGGTTATTTGCGCAACCTGTAGACGTGTGTTGGTCACATGTATTGCCTGAGTCTGTAGCTTTGTTCCAGGGCATCAGTGCACTACTCACATACCAGTCAGTGCACTGGTCCAGGGCTTAATGTTAACCACTGTTGCAGCTAGCTAGCAAGTATACATTAGCTAGTACTCGCTAGCTAGGTTGCTTTGTCGCCACCTAGTGTTTGTTGTTGGAAGAGAGGCTCACAATGGTTCCTCCTTGGACTGCCAGGACACACAGACAGGAAGGTTGCATTTGGCTTCTGGTTAAGAGCTAGGCCATTCCCAGGTTGGTGGAGAAGGAGCGGACTGGGAGGAAGATTGTTGAGTCGGAAATGGAGGAAATTGAGAAAAAGTTGTTGAAGCAACAGCTGTGCTGGAATGCGAACAATATAGGTGTCAGTTCTGATGGTATGGAGCGGAAGGATAAGGGTCAAGGACCGGAATGGTCAGTAGTGGAAAGACATAAGAAGAGAGACCCCGATTCAGAAAGCAGTGGAGCATTTCGTAACGACAGCATAAAGAGGGCCAAAGTAGGAAGCAAGAGTAATAATGTGTTGGAGTGGAAAGTGGTGATTGTGTTCGATGAGACCACAGGGCCTCATTTAACCCTATCCAACTGACTAATGCTGTAGAGAAAGAAGTATTTGAAGTCAAATTAGCTCGGATCATTGGAATTGGTAGATTGTTAATATTTTGTGGTAGCCAGGCTCAGCAAGAGAAGATTCTGAAAATGGAAAAGTTGAATGGGAAGGAGATCAGGGAAGTAAACACCAGAGTCCCAATATCTATGTCCATAGATTAAATTAAAGAAAATGTTAAGGGAGGAAGAGAAATTGAGGCCAAAAGCGTGGAAAAGCGTGGAATGATGGAGCTTCCATGGCTGCTCCTCCTGTACTAAGTGGACCTAATGTCAGTGCTGCTATTTCTACTGGTCCTGGCATGGCTTCAAGGCCTGTTCAGAAATCTTGCACTCATGAATGTATGGTGTCAAAGGACACTTTGATAATGAATAAAGTTGACTTCATAGCTTTTATTGGTAAGGTTATCAATACGACTTGGGTTGTGGAAAGCAGAAATTCCAGGTTGAAGGTTATTGTGGACACTGCAAAAGAGAGTTTGGGGTAACAGATGTTACTGTTGAAATAGTTCTTGATATGCTAAACAGTCCTAAGAGTTTAGTTTTTCAGCACGACATAGATCAAGTTTTAATGGGGTAGGGTGTTGGGGAGGTTTTTTTTGGGGAGGGGAGCGTGTGTGTAACCGATGTGAAATGGCTAGTTAGTTAGCGGTGGTGCGCGCTAATAGCGTTTCAATCGGTGACGTCACTCGCTCTGAGACTTGAAGTAGGGTTTCCCCTTGTGTTGCAAGGGCCGCGGCTCTTGTGGCGCGATGGATAACGATGCTTCGGTGGGTGTCAGTTGTTGATGTGTGCAAGGGTCCCTGGTTCGAGCCCGGGTTGGGGTGAAGAGAGGGACGGAACCTACACTGTTACATTGGTGCCGTGACCCGGATCATTGGTTGCTGCGGAAAAGGAGGAGGTCAAAGGGGGGGTGAGTGTAACCGATGTGAAATGGCTAGTTAGTTAGCGGTGGTGCGCGCTAATAGCGTTTCAATTGGTGACGTCACTCGCTCTGAGACTTGAAGTAGGGTTTCCCCTTGCGTTGCAAGGGCCGTGGCTCTTGTGGCGCGATGGGTAACGATGCTTCGGTGGGTGTCAGTTGTTGATGTGTGCAAGGGTCCCTGGTTCGAGCCCGCGTTGGGGCGAAGAGAGGGACGGAACCTACACTGTTACATGTAGTAGAAGTTAGTAGGGATTGATTTGGTTTATATTTTATGTTCATGGTAGTACAGAATTTGGGAAGATCATGATTGATCGTACATTCCAGCACAGTAGGTGGGGAAATGCACTTAAACGATTATTTGCAGACCTCCATGATATCAGAGAAGAAGAAGATAGCTAGCTAGCTAGCTAGCTAGCTGGTACACCACTAAGTAGTTAACTAGCTGGTACACACTTGCTAGCTAGCTAGTACACACAGGGCGTGTTTGAGTGGCAAGGCTAAAGCAACTGACTGTAGACGGAAGTCAAGGAGTAAAGTCGGGCGAGGTGCATCTGTGACAGCCAGAACTCGGACACTAATGTGGTTTTCTAACAGCAAGGCCCAGATCAACATGGCAGTGTTGGTTGATTTAGTGAGTTTAAAAAAAAAAATAATATTGCAGAATTATAGATGCTTTTTAGTCAATGTTTTGTTGATATCAAATTTTTGTTGATTTCAGCTTTATTGAATGGAAAATTGCCCTCCCTGGTAGCCTGTGTTTCAGACATAAGGAAGTGGATGCCCAGCAAATGTTCTACTTTTGAACTCGGACAAAACAGAGATGCTAGTTCTAGGTCCCAAGAAACAAAGAGATCTGTTGAATCTGATAATTAATCTCGATGGTTGTACAGTCGTCTCAAATAAAACTGTGAAGGACCTCGGCGTTACTCTGGACCCTGATCTCTCTTTTGAAGAACATATCAAGACTGTTTCAAGGACAGCTTTTTTCCATCTACGTAACATTGCAAAAATCAGAAACTTTCTGTCCAAAAATAATGCAGAAAAATGTATCCATGCTTTTGTCACTTCTCGGTTAGACTACTGCAATGCTCTACTTTCCGTCTACCTGGATAGAGCACTAAATAAACTTCAGTTAGTGCTAAACACGGCTGCTAGAATCTTGACTAGAAGCAAAAAATGTGATCACATTACTCCAGTGCTAGCCTCTACACTGGCTTCCTGTTAAGGCTAGGGCTGATTTCAAGGTTTTGCTGCTAACCTACAAAGCATTACATGGGCTTGCTCCTACCTATCGTTCCAATTTGGTCCTGCCGTACATACCTACATGTATGCTATGGTCACAAGACGCAGGCCTCCTGACTGTCCATAGAATTCCTAAGCAAACAGCTGGAGGCAGGGCTTTCTCCTGTAGAGCTACATTTTTATGGAATGGTCTGCCTATCAATGTGAGAGACGCAGACTCGATCTCGACCTTTAAGTCTTTATTGAAGACTCATCTCTTCAGTAGGTCCTGTGATTGAGTGTAGTCTGGCCCAGGAGTGTGAAGGTGAACGGAAAGGCACTGGAGCAATGAACCGCCCTTGCTGTCTCTGCCTGTCCGGTTCCTTTCTATCCACTGGGATTCTCTGCCTCAAACCCTATTACAAGGGCTGAGTCACTGGCTTACTGGTGCTCTTGCATGCCGTCCCTAGGAGGGGTGCGTCACTGACGTGATCTTCCTGTCCGGGTTTTGCCCCCCCTTGGGTTCGTGCCGTGGGGGAGATCTTCGTGGGCTATACTCTGCCTTGTCTCAGGATAGTAAGTTTGTGGTTGAAGATATCCCTTTAGTGGTGTGGGGGCTTTGGCAAAGTGGGTGGGGTTATATCCTGCCTGTTTGGCCCTGTCCGGGGTTATCGTCGGACGGGTCAACAGTGTCTCCCGACCCCTCCTGTCTCAGCCTCCAGTATTTATGCTGCAAAAGTTTATATGTCAGGGAGCTAGAGTCAGCCTGTTACATCTGGAGTATTTCTCCTGTCTTATCCAGTGTCCTGTGTGAATCTAAGTATGCTCTCTCTAATTCTCTCTCTTTTTCTCTCTCTTTCTCTCTGAGGACCTGAGCCCTAGGACCATGCCTTAGGACTACCTGGCCTGATGACTCCTTGCTGATACTCTGAATGATTGGCTATGAAAAGCCAACTGTCATTTACTCCTGAGTTGTTGACCTGTTGCACCCTGTACAACCACTGTGATAATTATTATTTGACCCTGCTGGTCATCTATGAATGTTTGAACATCTTGGCCATGTTCTGTTATAATCTCCACCCGGCACTACAAGAAGAGGACTGGTCACCCCTCATAGCCTGGTTCCTCTCTAGGTTTCTTCCTAGGTTCTGGCCTTTCTAGGGAGTTTTTCCTAGCCACCGTGCTTCTACACCTGCATTGCTTGCTGTTTGGGGTTTTAGGCTGGGTTTCTGTATAACACTTTGTGACATCAGCTGATGTAAGAAGGGCTTTATAAATACATTTGATTGATTGAGTGTTGCCATTGCTTATAAAAGTTGTTTTTCTATAATGTTGAAATAAACACATAGCTAACCTCTATCACACACACAAACGGAAATCATAATACAATACTATGTGTGTACACATAGTACGATCAATTAGAGAAAGCCTCAAATATCACATTTATTCGTATAAATTCATTGTAATCATAAATCACAGCAAATTGGTTCCTGTTTCAAATCCAATCTAATGTTATTTGTCACATGCTTCGTAAATAACAGGTTTAGACTAACAGTGAAGTGGTTACAGGTCCTTTTTCAACAATGATGAGTTAAAGATCATTTAAAAAAAACATTATATATATATTACCAGTCAAAAGTTTGGACACACCAACTCATTCATGGGTTTTTCTTATTTTTTTTTTTACTATTTTCTACATTGTAGAATAATAGTGAAGACATCAAAACTATGAAATAACACATGGAATTATGTAGTAAAAAAGAAGAAGTGTTAAACAAATCAAAATATATTTTAGATTCTTCAATGTAGCCACCCTTTGCCTTGATGACAGCTTTGCACACTCTTGGCATTCTCTCAACCAGCTTCATGACGTAGTCACCTGGAATGCATTTCAAGTAACAGGTGTGCCTTGTTAAAAGTTAATTTGTGGAATTTCTTTCCTTAATGCGTTTGAGCCAATCAGTTGTGTTGTGACAAGGTAGGGGCGGTATACAGAAGATAGCCCTATTTGGTAAAATACCAAGTCCATATTATGGCAAGAACAGCTCAAATAAGCAAAGAGAAACGACAGTCCACCATTACTTTAAGACATGAAGGTCAGTCAATGCAGAAAATTCCAAGAACTTTGAAAGTTTCTTCAAGTGCTGTCGCAAAAACCATCAAGAACTATGATAAAACTGCCTCTCATGAGGACTGCCACAGGAAAGGAAGACCCAGAGTTACCTCTGCTGCAGAGGATAAGTTCATTAGAGTTACCAGCCTCAGAAATTGCAGCGCAAATAAATGCTTCACAGAGTTCAAATAACATACACATCTTAACATCAACTGTTCAGAGACTGCGTGAATCAGGCCTTCGTGGTCTAATTGCTGCAAAGAAACCACTACTAAAGGACACCAATAATAAGAGACTTTCTTGGGCCAAGAAACACGAGCAATGGACATTAGACCGGTGGAAATCTGTTCTTTCGTCTGATGAGGCCAAATTTGAGATTTTTGGTTCTAACCTCTGTGTCTTTGTGAGATGCAGAAAAGGTGAACGGATGATCTCTGCATGTGTAGTTCCAACCGCGAAGCATGGAGGAAGAGGTGTAGGGGTGCTTTGCTGGTTTTTATTTATTCTATTTACCCTTTATTTAACTAGGCAAGTCAGTTAAGAACAAATTCTTATTTACAATGACGACCTACCCCGGCCAAGCCTGGACGACGCTGGGCCAATTGTGCACCGCCCTATGGGACTCTCAATCATGGTCGGATGTGATACAAAAAGCGGCAACGGTGTGCTTAAGTACCATGCGGATGCCTTCGAGTGGTTGGGTGGGCTGTTCAGAGTGTTCAGCCGGCTGGATTTAGGACTACGTGGACACTACAGAGCAGGCTGACAGGCTGTGTGAAGGCAACGTTTCTGGAAGGCAAGCAGAGCAGAAACTGGCTACTCTTTAGTTGACTGATGTAGCTGGCAAGGTAACTGCCGTTTAACTTAACAGAAAAAACTAAACCAGTGTTTATTCGCAGTGCTGAGCTAATATTGTAATGTTAGCTAATGTTTCATCCCCTCTTAACTGAGGTGAATGAATTAGCTATACTAGCTAGTAGCTACAACAGCCAGGTCAGCTCTATCCTCTAGCTATCTGTCAAATAGCGATATGAAGTGGCTATTATTACTATAGTACTGCAGTTGTTTGTATGGAAATGTTTTTTAGCCTTAGTTTTTTCCAGTTTCAACAGAAGTAAATTAACTTGGCTAGCTTTCGCCAGCTGATGTACCGTTAGAGCGAGAGCTGGCCAAATGTTGGCTAACGTTAGTTATTATTTTTTCCTCACTCACACTAGACCTGAATCAAATTATGAAACCATCAGCCAAATGATTAAAGATTGATATTCTGATGTTTTTTTCAGTGCAATGTGAGTTTTTATTAGACAGTATGGCAATGTAATGTTATTGATCTGTCAGTTTCTAGCTAATTCCCTACTTTTCACACTGACATAGTAATAAACAGCTCTAACGTTACAGGCTTCACTGTCATGGTGCACAGTAGAGGTCTTCGTGGGACCAATCTCTTCATTCCGCTCCCGCCAGCCTGCATCTGCAGCTTTTCATACCACACTCCGTCTGACTCCCACCCGCTACCGCAAGAACTGGTCCCAAACCCAACCGCAGTCCCGCCATGTTATTTTAGTGATGCAGCTCACTTGCCAGCCATGGTCCCAGCAATTTTGCGCCCTATAGGCAATATCATATGCGCAAAAATAACTTTTTCACATGGCCCTTACATGGCCCGAACTTCCACCTTGTGTATTCTACTATTCTAACTCAGTAAGTTGAGACCCCGACTGAGTTCCTCCAAAATGTTTTATATTTTTTTCAGTTTTAAAGCAAGTTTTCTGCAGTTCTACACATTTTGCCATGGGGCGGAGAGAACATTTAGCAATTTTATAACAAATTCCATGCAATTCTACCATTTTGCCATGGAGTGGAGATAATGTTTTTTCCGTTTTGAAGCTCATTTCCTGCAATTCTACACATTTTGCCATGACTTAAGCCATGTTAATAATATCTGAGTGAGAGTAACTAACAAAATCAATACGGGCCCCCTGGAGGTCAGGGCCCCTGGGCAAGTGCAATGCGTGACCGGTCAGTATTTGGACATGATAGCTGTCTAGACTAATTTACAAATAAAAAAAGTGTTAGCTGACATGGCTAATTGAGTGACTGTCTTTGACTGACATAACCAAATTTCGAACTTGCACCTTGTGCATTCTACTAATCCGCTTATGTTGCTTATGCCTGGAGCCAGCCCTGACTGTACCTACTGTTTTTTTTGTGTCATTCATTTATTGTGGCCACCAACAATTGGAATGTGCATGCGCACGCACCTACTGTGCGGGAGTGTGTAGTCCACAGGAGGTTGGTGGCACCTTAATTGGGGAGGACAGGCTTGTGGTAATGGCTGGAGCGGATTTAGTGGAACAGTAT
This sequence comes from Salmo trutta, assembly GCF_901001165.1. Classification (NCBI taxonomy): domain Eukaryota; kingdom Metazoa; phylum Chordata; class Actinopteri; order Salmoniformes; family Salmonidae; genus Salmo; species Salmo trutta. Next base: position 22,944,594 of record NC_042974.1, read on the forward strand.
CATTCCATTTGTTCCCGTTCCAGACATTATTATGAGCCGTCCTCCCCTCAGCAGAGTTCACTGTTGTAGTCGATCACGTTACACTTACTTTGTGATACAAAAAACAGTGTGCTGGCTGTGGTGTAAAGGGAAGTTAAGGGGGGGGATTGCACCACCAACTAACCCTGCACCTATATCCCACTCTCCTATAAAAACATAATGTTAAGAAGCCAACCTTACTGAATGACATATTATTCAGATCACTTTGTATTGGCCTACTACTCACAGGGAACAGATCTCTTATCCTTGCCCATCATCCTCTACTCTCCTCCATGCCTCAGCATACGACACCTTCTGCACTATGACCCTGACAACCTCTACCTGTCTCTCTCGCACCTGACACTTCTGATCCCCAGGGAACCCCCACAGTTGACACACAGCTTTTTCCAATGATTCTACACACTCCTTTGTTTCATGCCCTCCTGACCTGCACACTTCTTACATCTTGGAATCAGTCCTTCCTACACACTGCTGCAACATGCACATAAGCTTGGCATACATTAGGTGGCGTCACTCCTCACGATTCTCGTCCTTCAACGAAGCTGTGATTTGTAGATCTATGTAGCTATGCGGAGGGCTAGATGAGACTTATGTTTAACACTTGTGTAGGATAGGTGTAAAACACTATACTCAAATTGGGCCAAATCCTGAGCCCTCCCATCTTACAGAGCTCAATGATAGTCCATGGTGCCATCTGGTGGTTAAAATATGCAGTGGCAAGAAAAGGTATGTGAACCCTTTGGAATGACTTAGATTTCTGCATAAATTAGTCTTAGAATTTGACCTGATCTTCATTTTAGTCACAACAATAGACAAGCACAGTGTGCTTAAACTAATAACACACAAATTATTGTATTTTTCTTGTCTATATTGAATACATCATTTAAGCATTCAGTGTAGGTTGGAAAACATATGTGAACCCCTAGGCTAATGACTTTTCCAAAAGCGAATTGGAGTCAGGAGTCAGCTAACCTGGAGTCCAATCAAAGAGAAGAGATTGGAGATGTTGGTTAGAGCTGCCCTGCCCTATAAAAAACACTCACAAAATTTGAGTTTGCTATTTACAAGAAGCATTGCCTGATGTGAACCATGCCTCGAACAAAAGAGATCTCAGAAGACCTAAGATTAAGAATTGTTGACTTGCATAAAGCTGGAATGGGTTACAAAAGTATCTCTAAAAGCCTTGATGTTCATTAGTCCACGATAAGACAAATTGTCTGTAAATGGAGAAAGTTCAGCACTGTTGCTACTCTTCCTAGGAGTGGCCGTCTTGCAAAGATGACTGCAGTAGCACAGCACAGAATGCTCAATGAGGTTAAGAGGAATCCTAGAGTGTCAGCTAAAGACTTAAAGAAATCTCTGGAGTCTACGATACGTCAAACACTAAACAAGAATGGTATTCACGGGAGGACACCACGGAAGAAGCCACTGCTTTCCAAAAACAAAACATTACTGCACGTCTGAAGTTCGCAAAAGAGCATCTGGATATTTCACAGCGCTTTTGGCAAAATATTCTGTGGACAGATTAAACTAAAGTTGAGTTGTTTGGAAGGAACACACAACACTATGTGTGGGGGAAAAAAAGGCACAGCACACCAACATCAAAACTTCATCCCAACTGTAAAGTATGGTGGAGGGAGCATCATAGTTTGGGGCTGCCTCAGGGCCTGGACAGCTTGCAATCATCAATGGAAAAAATGAATTCCAAAATGTATCAAGACATTTTGCAGGAGAATGTTAGGTTATCTGTCTGCCAATTGAAGCTCAACAGAAGTTGGGAGATGCAACAGGACAACGACCCCAAACACCAAAGTAAATCAACAACAGAATGGCTTCAACAGAATAAAATATGCCTTCAGAGTCCTGACCTCAACCCGATTTAAAATGCTGTGGCATGACCTCGAGCAGTTCACACCAGACATCCCAAGAATATTGCTGAACTGAAACAGTTTTGTAAAGATGAATGGTCCAAAATTCCTCCTGACCGTTGTTTAGGTCTGATCCACAACTACAGAAAACGTTTGGTTAAGTTTATTGCTGCCAAAGGAGGGTCAACCAGTTATTCACATACTTTTCCCACCCTACACTGTGAATGTTTACACAGTGTGTTCAATAAAGACATGAAAATGTATAGTTGTTTGTTATTAGTTTAAGCAGACTGTTTGTCTATTGTTGTGACTTAGACGAAGATCAGATCAAATTTGATGACCAATTTATGCAGAAATCCAGGTAATTCCAAAGGGTTCACATACTTTTTCTTGCCACTGTAGCTAATAGCAGAACATTGATAGTGTACTGTGGGAATTCAAATATATTTTGTTTAATTGGGGATAGTCCGGGCCAGTCCAGTAAGTTCAGTTCAAGTCTAATTAGTCCAGTCTAGTGTAGTCTAGTCAATCAGTCATGTCTAGCCATGTGTCCAAACAGGCTTTGACCCCGGACATTGCTGTGCATTGCTTTTCACTATATGTCTCATAATTTTATATATAAGATCTGCTGGGTATTGATTGAATAGGAGGCAAGCTCAACTGACCATTATTAGGCAATACTCTCAAGAGAATAAAATACATTAAATCTGCACATTCATTCAGAGATTACATCTGTATCCATTTCAAACAAAATAGAGGTTTCATTTAGACAAAAAAAACTTTCTCTATCAAAACCTTTTGACCCTTAGAACAGAGTTTCTAAACCCAGAGGCGCAACATTTATTTATTTATTTCACCTTTATTTAACCAGGTAGGCAAGTTGAGAACAAGTTCTCATTTACAATTGCGACCTGGCATAACATCGCGAGACTTCCAGGAACGCTTGCGAAACAGACGATGCAGACCGGTTTGGGGTTTGAGAAGTCAATGGCCATGTTCGAGAGGATCAAAAACTGTAGTGTATCATGGGTAAATTGTGACTGACTTATCAACAAATAGAGTAGTTATTTATGATGCAAAGTTATTTGTAGATCAGTCAGTCGGCAGCCAATTGAGAGAAGATAATTTACAACTAAGGGATAATGTTTGTCATAAGTAGTTGAACATGTAATTACTCCAACCTCATAAAATTGACAGACTGACGGTTTTTTTTTTTCGTAAACAACTTCATATTGGAGTTCCTTTCATTTGACGGCCTTTACATGCGCAGTTCGGCGCAAGATGACTGTTAGACCCGATGACGTTATTCTGCGCATGAGCTTAGCTAGATCGTCACTAGTTACCACAGCTACAAAGTCAGATGGCCTGTCTACACAACCAATCAGGTGAGGGAGTGTAATAATATTTCAAGTTCAAGTTTGAGGTTCAATGGTGCTTTCAAGACAATTGCGAATTTGGAAAGAAATTTGGTCAAATCATGACGTCAATGATCTTCAGGTCGGAAAGTCTGAGTTCTAGAAAGATGCAAGTTGCCGACTTGGAATTCCGAGTTGATGACCGTTCAAAACTATTTTTTCCCAGTCAGAGCTAGTTTTTTTCCCTGAGTTCCCAGTTGTCTTGAATGCACTGAAATCAGAAGACAGAGATTTCCGAGTTTCAAGTTGTTTTGAATGCGACACACATAACTAAATATGCCATATTCAAAACAGCTGAGAATCAGGACGTTCAAGACAACTGGGAACCACCAATACATTCGGCAACGCCACTGACGTTCATAACATTGAGAAAGGACAAAAGGGTAAGTTGTCTTTTTCTTTTTTTAGTTAACTAAAATACTAGTTGCAACTCTCATCTAAAATTAGCTAGCTAACTAGCATTCCATTCCAGCCACAGAGTTATTCTATTTGATAGAGCAACGTTTTTAGTTTCTCTACAAGCCTTTCATTATAATAGTAATATAGCCTATCATATTCTTTCTATATTTATTTGTGTTTTTTTTTGGGGGGGGGGGGGGTTAGATCAGCTTCAATATTTCGGCTTCCATCAATGTAATTGTCTGCATCATTTCCTATATACACTGCTCAAAAAAATAAAGGGAACACTTAAACAACACAATGTAACTCCAAGTCAATCACACTTCTGTGAAATCAAACTGTCCACTTAGGAAGCAGCACTAATTGACAATAAATTGCACATGCTGTTGTGCAAATGGAATAGACAACAGGTGGAAATTATAGGCAATTAGCAAGACACCCCCAATAAAGGAGTGGTTCTGCAGGTGGGGACCACAGACCACTTCTCAGTTCCTATGCTTCCTGGCTGATGTTTTGGTCACTTTTGAATGCTGGCGGTGCTTTCACTCTAGTGGTAGCATGAGACGGAGTCTACAACCCACACAAGTGGCTCAGGTAGTGCAGCTCATCCAGGATGGCACATCAATGTGAGCTGTGGCAAGAAGGTTTGCTGTGTCTGTCAGTGTAGTGTCCAGAGCATGGAGGCACTACCAGGAGACAGGCCAGTACATCAGGAGACGTGGAGGAGGCCGTAGGAGGGCAACAACCCAGCAGCAGGACCGCTACCTCAGCCTTTGTGCAAGGAGGAGCAGAAGAAGCACTGCCAGAGCCCTGCAAAATGACCTCTAGCAGGCCACAAATGTGCATGTGTCTGCTCAAACGGTCAGAAACAGACTCCATGAGGGTGGTATGAGGGCCCGACGTCCACAGGTGGGGGTTGTGCTTACAGCCCAACACCGTGCAGGACGTTTGGCATTTGCCAGAGAACACCAAGATTGGCAAATTCGCCACTGGTGCCCTGTGCTCTTCACAGATGAAAGCAGGTTCACACTGAGCACGTGACAGACGTGACAGAGTCTGGAGACGCCGTGGAGAACGTTCTGCTGCCTGCAACATCCTCCAGCATGACCGGTTTGGCGGTGGGTCGGTCATGGTGTGGGGTGGCATTTCTTTGGGGGGCCGCACAGCCCTCCATGTGCTCGCCAGAGGTAGCCTGACTGCCATTAGGTACCGAGATGAGATCCTCAGACCCCTTGTGAGACCATATGCTGGTGCGGTTGGCCCTGGGTTCCTCCTAATGCAAGACAATGCTAGACCTCATGTGGCTGGAGTGTGTCAGCAGTTCCTGCAAGAGGAAGGCATTGATGCTATGGACTGGCCCGCCCGTTCCCCAGACCTGAAACCAATTGAGCACATCTGAGACATCATGTCTCGCTCCATCCACCAACGCCACGTTGCACCACAGACTGTCCAGGAGTTGGCGGATGCTTTAGTCCAGGTCTGGGAGGAGATCCCTCAGGAGACCATCCGCCACCTCATCAGGAGCATGCCCAGGCGTTGTAGGGAGGTCATACAGGCACGTGGAGGCCACACACACTACTGAGCCTCATTTTGACTTGTTTTAAGGACATTACATCAAAGTTGAATCAGCCTGTAGTGTGGTTTTCCACTTTAATTTTGAGTGTGATTCCAAATCCAGACCTCCATGGGTTGATAAATTTGATTTCCATTGATTATTTTTGTGTGATTTTGTTGTCAGCACATTCAACTATGTAAAGAAAAAAGTATTTAATAAGATTATTTCTTTCATTCAGATCATGTGTTGTTTAAGTGTTCCCTTTATTTTTTTGAGCAGTATATATATTTACCTTAAACAAATGCACAACCTTTGGAAGGAAACACTGCAAAGAGCTTTGGGTATTTACATTTTAGTCATTTAGCAGACGCTAGTATCCAGAGCGCCTTACAGTAGTGAATGCATAAATCTTTTTTCCGTACTCGTCAACCATGGGAATCGAACCCACAACCCTGGCGTTGCAAACACCATGCTCTACCAACTGAGCCACACGGGACTTAGAAAATTGACATGCAATTCCAATCAATTATTATAATAATGTTTTGCCATCTTCCGTAGCTTGAAGACCATGCCTTTGCACAGAGATGGAAACTGGTAAAAAAAAAAAAAAAAAAAAGCTGGACTGCAAGGTGATAATAAACATCGCACATGTTATCTGCTTTACTTTCTTGGTTTTAAGGTAAATATGAAAAAGTATATCTACTTACTGTTCGTAAAAGTCTATTGCTGCATTTATTTAAGATGTAAAAAAAATAAAAATAAATGACCGTAGTAAGTGCCAAATAAATCAACAGGGTTGAAATCATCTTAAATTAGCCAAAAATCAACAAATTTAAAAAGGAAAAAAAACTGAACATTTATGCGAAAGTGTGTATGTTTTACTTGTGAATTACTTTTCCGTTTGTTTAAATGCCATTTTAAAATCAATACAGCTGTAGTCAGACACAGTGGACGCATCATAATACCCATAAAACCTAGCGGCCAAACACAGCAATGGTTCCAATTGTCTTTCCACCATTCATTTTTTACATAGTGAATTTTACAAACACTTCAAATTAAGTACAGTATGTGTTTGGTGTAATTCTTTCTCGGACAAGGTGAGTGTTATCAATATATTTGTCTCAATTTACCCTAAAAATCGAAATGCTAATTAGCAACAGAGAAGACCTCAGCAAGACTACAAATTCCTGCAGGAAGCTCCTGCATATCATCTCTAGCCAACGCTTTCAGCTTCGTTCACCAGTGCGATCAGCTAGGAACACAAGCATTTCGCTAGACCAATGTGACCAATAAAATTGATTTTGAATTGAATAGTGTTTAACTTATGTCCCCTTTCTCTGTCTTGGCTAGCCACTGACTACACCTTAACTAGTTAGCAGAGCAGTAGATAAATATTTTTGTATTACTTAGCCTAGATAATTGTTTGTATAGTATGTCGACTCTGGTGTCTATTTCAGACCTTATGACATTTTTCAAGAATGAGCATTAAAAGGGGAGAAGACTGCTCTAAGTCTGGCCATGTGGAGAAGTGCAGCTCTTGTTAGGGGCAACTTACCGGTTTGGTCAAGGCCAGCATGAGGGATAAAGTGTATCCTGTGTCGGTGAGTGTAGCTATTAAGTTTTAGCAATACAATGTGTTCTATACAGCTGTCAACATTCTACAAGGAAAGAGACACGTAAACCTACAATATTTTGGGTTAAGACAAGTTACTATGAGTAAGGGCAAACATCATGATAAACTTGCAAGCTGGGTTTGAATAAGACATCCGATTATCACTTTGCATGTAGAATATTTTGTTTTATTATAGCTAACAAATAACCAAATCATTAATGGATCACGAGTTATCAAACATCACACTCCCTCATCGGATTGGTCGGATTTGTGGCCGTTGTAACTAGTGACGACTGCTAATGTGCTAGTCGGAACTAGGAAGCTCTGAAATAAGCAACTTGCTAACTGGTTGTAGTTATACACGTGCCGCGTTCAAAAATGAGGCTGATATTTAATCGGATGTATAAATATGATACCCTTTTAAATAATCGAACGACCTAGAAAAGCACTCATCGCTCAGCATTATTTACAAAAATGTAACGGACGTTAATGCCGTAGGAGTACATTTTCTGTGAAAATCACTACAATACATGAGCTTTAGCTATCACCCTGGCCTGGCTAAACTATCTAGCTACTAAAAATAAATGACTAAATAAAAAATATACACAAAAATGATAAATAAAAAAAAATTAACATTTCTTGCGACTTGCCTCTCTAAAATGGGGGTCCGCACCGGGATATGCAGTACATCAACATTTCCGTTATACCCAAATTGCTGCTGTTATTATGAGGAAATATACAGTTGAAATGTAAATGTAACTGTTGATTTTGAATCTGCAGAAGGTATTTCATTTGATTACCTTAAGTGAGGTACCAGAATATAAAGACTACAATAACCACAACTGTGAACTCGGAAATCTCCGATTTACTCCAGCGCGTTCAAGACAACTGGGAACTTGGGGAGGGAAACGAGCTCCGCCTGCGAACAATCGTTTTGAACCGTCAACTGGCTTCGTTCAAGAGCTCAGTCTTTCCGACCTGAACATCGACGTCATGATTTGAGCTCTTATTTGTCGAGTTCCCAGTTGTCTTGAAAGTTCCTTAAAATAACCTTTACAGGAAAACGTTAATCTCTTTTCATTGGTTGTTTTTTTGTCTCCCAAGTTAAACAGCTAAAATCTTAGGAAAGTACCAGTTTACATAGATACCGATTTAAACAACAATTAAAACATATATTCAGCTACCGGTAAACGACAGCAAGTTAGCTAGCTACGTAACATTAGCAAGCAAGCCAGATGGGAGAAGCCAGAGGATCTCAGCCAGACGTGGGACCAAGTAACGTTAACGTTGTTAGTCAGGCACACCCTAAATCTGGGCACCCATGACTGAAACGTAACGTCAGGCCAGAGTCATGCAACATGAAATAGTAAGGACTTTTGTGATCATGAAAGACATTCACTAGCAACAAGAACACGCGAAGCACTTTTTTTCAGAACCTGGATATGACTGTCTCATCATCATGCCACAGACACATCCGTCCGCGAGATAGCGTTTGCCAGCCAGTCTGCTAAATTCAATAGCTACACCTGGGCTAGCTAGCTAATAATTCGTTTTGATGTGTGCTTTTGCACATATACTATTGTTGTAATATGAATGCACCGATGTATACATTTGTCGCAAGAGACGAGAACAGCACTATTTATGCTGAAGTTTCCAAAATTCTCGTCGCAACTGGACAATGGAAGAGACTGAAAAGGGATAATCCCAGATTCAATTTGATGTTGGGCGAACGGAACAGACTGCCATTTGGACGGCTTGGTAAGAGTAGCACTTTTGGCATACTCAGTAAATGGTATTGCATGACTTTGAATACCTTTTGGAGTGTCAGTATTCTTGTTCTCACCCTCAAGTTGAACCCATGAATTGTGTCGCATGAAACAGCTAATGTAGAGATCTGATGGAGGCCCATAGTAGATACACACACCACCAGTACTATTATGGCACTCACTGCATCGTTCCCAGCCTCCTTGTGAGTCTAACCAGGACTGCTGCATTATGCAAAGTACAAGAAAGTTATTCCCTTATACCACTAATAATGTTCCTTAATTATTTTTTGTGGCCCACCCCGTTTCACTTTATGATTCATATTTTGGGCTTGACTATCCTGGAGCCTATAGTCTATAGACTATATTGGCTACTATGTTACGAAATTTAAACCTTATCCTGGTGACGTCACTGAATCACATCCTGTGCGGATAAGTAAGAGAATGCCACAAGTAGGCCCTATTGGACACATTGAAGTTTGACTACAGAGAGGGAAAAGGACCAGACGCATGCAAAATGCTTTCCTGTTTACACCGCCCTATTGTCATCACTTTTTTTTTCATGTGTTTGTTTATCCTCCATAGGTCATGAGCCAGGACTGATGCAACAGGTGAATTATTACAGAGGAGCAGACAAGTTGTGCCGCAAAGCATCTTTAGTCAAGTAGGTATTTGAACTTTGGTATTGAAAAGGTTTGTGTAATAATTTTCACTCTGATACTGTAATTTTCACTCAAATTCTAACTGATGCTGTAAATATCATCAATATCCTCTTTCTTTACATTATGCAGGTTAATCAAGACTAGCCCAGAGCTTCCAGACCCCAGCAACTGGTTGCCTGAATCCTACATCATCTATCCTACTAACCTAAATACCCCTGTCGCTCCTGTAAAGAATGGCATCAGCCACCTGAAAAGTAACCCCAAGACAGATGAAAGAGAAGTTTTCCTGGCCTCTTATCACTCAAGAAAGGAAAGCGGAGAGGGAACAGTGTGGATTGCCAAGTCATCTGCTGGAGCAAAAGGTACATCCCAGTCATCACGTCTGAAGGCTCGAGTTTCTATTGACAGCTGGTACTGCTAGATATTGTAGTCATTGGGCACTATGGGGAAAATATAATAGTATAGTTGCCAAAATAATCTATTTTTTTTTAAGTTAATGCTTGCCTCATGTTTTTGGAAGTTTCCTTGGACTGCCCAGTGAGTTACAAACTCTTTATTGGCAAAATATGTATTCCAAGGATTGTATACAAAGATTAGGCTTGGGTTGGTTTTCTTGTTCCAGGTGCTGGAATTTTGATATCCTACGATGCAAATCAATTGCTGGAGTTCATTGATAATCAAGGGCAGGTTCATGTCATTCAGAAGTACCTAGAAAGACCACTACTGCTGCAACCTGGCAACCGTAAATTTGACATCAGGTAAGCAGCTGATACTGATATTTTTGTGAGTGATAGCACATCTAATGTCTGTTTATTACATATTTATTACCAACAAAATACCATATAGCCTTATAAATACACAATTCAGGCTCTCTGAGGAACAGTAACAGAAGCAATGTTATTGCTGGGGTTTTGCCCAGTAGTCTCTAACTCTGCGGGTTTGTATTGTTCTTAGGAGCTGGGTGCTCGTGGACCATCAGTACAACATCTACCTTTACCGGGAGGGTGTGCTGCGGACGGCCTCGGAGCCCTACGACAGCGCCAACTTCCAGGATATGACCAGCCACCTGACTAACCACTGCATCCAGAAAGAGCACTCCCAGAACTACGGCCGCTACGAGGAGGGCAATGAGATGTTCTTCGACGAGTTCCGGCAGTACCTGCTGAGCACCCACAACATAGCACTGGAGACCAGCATTTTACCTCAGATCAAGCAGATCATAAGGTAGCTAGCTACTTTTCTTCCTGTGCTGTGATGTTTTAATTAATTGAAGGTGGAAAAATACCCTCTTTTGTCAGATGACCTTGCCAACATGACCTTTCCCTAACATGCATAGTTCTACAAATAGCTGTGTACAGGTATTTGCTACACCACTACTCAGACTCCTGACAATGGTTGTTCTGTCTGGTCTCCTAGGAGCTGTTTGACATGCATTGAGCCAGCCATCAGCACTAAGCACCTGTCCTATCAGAGTTTCCAGCTCTTTGGCTTTGACTTCATGGTGGACGAAAGCTTCAAGGTGTGGCTGATCGAGATCAATGGAGCTCCGGCCTGCGCACAGTCAGTATTATTTTATATCCTTCTCCTCCTAGTGGTCATATACACATATACAGTGCATTCAGAAAGTTTTCAGACCCTTTCCCTTTTTCCACATTTTGTTACATTACAGCCTTATTCTAAAATTGGTTAAAAACATTTTTTTAACTCATCAATCTACACACAATACCCCCTAACGGCAAAGTGAAAACAGGTAGTTCGAAATGTTTGCACATTTATTAAAAATAAACTGAAATACCTTATTTACGTAAGGTTCAGACCCTTTGCTATGAGACTTGAAATTGAGCTCAGGTGCATCTTGTTTCCATGGATCATCCTTGAGATGTTTCTACAACTTGATTGGAGTCCACCTGTGGTAAATTCAATTGTTTGGACATGATTTGGAAAGGCACACACCTGTCTCTATAAGGTCCCACAGTTGACAGTGCATGTCAGAGCAAAAACCAAGCCATGAGGTCGAAGGAATTGTCTGTAGAGCTCCAAGACAGAATTGTGCCAAGGTACAAATCTGGGAAAGGGTACCAAAAAATGTGCAGCGTTGAAGGTCCCCAAGAACACAGTGGCCTCCATCATTCTTAAATGGAAGACGTTTGGAACCACCAAGCCTCTTCCTATAGCTGGCCGCCCGGCCAAACTGAGCAATCGGGGCAGATGGGCCTTGGTCGGGGGGGTGAACAAGAACCCGATGGTCACTCTGTCAGAGTTCCTCTGTGGAGATGGGAGAACCTTCCATATGATCCAAGATGGCGTTGCAGTAGGACGTGTGTATTTGTTGTCTTGTTCCCGTGTCTTATCCCGTGTAAATAGCCAGTCTTTTTCGCATAGAAAGTGAGATTAAGATATATCTACGAACTAAATATACTTTCCTGCAACCCGCCTCACCCAATGTGGTACGGATCTGCTATTTTTATTCCTTATAACTGGAACTTCCATCCGGAGCTAACTAGCTACTAGTCTTTGTTAGCCACGGCTAGCGGTCTTCACCTTTTTCCGGGTTATCAGCCAGCCTTAGCTCGGACAACACCTGCCAGTCTGCACAGCGCGATATCAACTCAGAGCATATTGGACTGCTTCTCTCTGCCATATCACCGGATTCCTACCGCTCTGGATCATTACGCCGGATCATTGCAGCTAGCTAGCTGCAAACGAGTGGCTTCTGTTAGCTGACACCTCTGTCCCGAAGCAAGCACCAGCTAGCCTTGAGCTAGCCTCGAGCTAGGCTCATATACCAGCTAATTCTAGGGCTACAATACCTCCTTTGCCAATTGGCCTGGACCCTTCATTGTCGACACGGAGCCCCGCCGATCCATCACGACTGGACTGCCAACGTGATCGCCCAATGTGGTCTCAACAGGCTATTCTGTTATGATGTCGCCGAAGAACCATCTACTAGCCCCGGCCCGCTAGCTTCTCTGAACGCTGTGTCCTCTGCTCGCCTAGCGTAGTAGTGACTACCGAACGGCACCCTGATTCACCTATTGCTACATTTTTGACCCTATGATCACTCTGCTACACAGCTGATGCCCCTGGACTGTTTCAATAACACAGTACCTCATTTTGTTTACCTGTCGGCCCCAGCCTCGAACTCAGGTCCTGTATGTACCTAACTGACCCGCTCTGCTCATTCATCGCCATTGACCCGTTGTCTTAGCTCTCCTGATCAACACCTGTGATTGCTTTATGCCTCTGTCAATATGCCTTGTCTACTGCTGTCTTGGCTAGTTCTTATTGTTTTATTTCACTGTAGAGCCCTCAGTCCCGCTCAAAATGCCTTATATAGCTAGCTCTTTTGTCCCACCTCACACACATGTGGAGACCTCACCTGCCTTAACTGGTGCCTCCAGAGACGAAACCTCTCTCATCGTCACTCAACGCCTAGGTTTACCTACACTGTACTCACATCCTACCATACCCTTGTCTGTACATTATGCCTTGAATCTATTCTACCACGCCCAGAAATCTGCTGTTTTTATTCTCTGTCCCCAACGCACTAGACAAACAGTTTTTATAGCCTTTAGCCATACCCTTAGGCCCTGTAGATCCCAGTTCCACTCCTATTCCCCAGCTGAGCCGCTATCATTTGTTGACTTCTATAACTGTAAAAGTGTTGGTTTCATGCATGTTAACATTAGAAGCTTCCTCCCTAACCTCTCTGGGCAAGCGTCCCACCTACTCAACAGCCAGTTGAATCCCGTGGCGCATTATTCAAATACCTTAGAAATGCTATTACTTCAATTTCTCAAACATATGACTATTTTACAGCATTTTAAAGACAAGACTCTCGTTAATCTAACCACACTGTCCGATTTCAAAAAGGCTTTACAACGAAAGCAAAACATTAGATTATGTCAGCAGAGTACCCAGCCAGAAATAATCAGACACCCATTTTTTCAAGCTAGCATATAATGTCACATAAACCCAAACCACAGCTAAATGCAGCACTAACCTTTGATCTTCATCAGATGACAATCTTAGGACATTATGTTATACAATACATGCATGTCTGTTCAATCAAGTTCATATTTATATCAAAAACCAGATTTTTACATTAGCAGGTCACTAGCATGTGACTAGCATTCCCACCGAACACTTCCGGTGAATTTACTAAATTACTCACGATAAACGTTCACAAAAAACATAACAATTATTTTAAGAATTATAGATACAGAACTCCTCTATGCACTCGATATGTCCGATTTTAAAATAGCTTTTCGGTGAAAGCACATTTTGCAATATTCTAAGTAGATAGCCCGGCATCACAGGGCTAGCTATTTAGACACCCAGCAAGTTTAGCACTCACCAAAGTCAGATTTACTATAAGAAAAATGTTATTACCTTTGCTTTTCTTCGTCAGAATGCACTCCCAGGACTTCTACTTCAATAACAAATGTTGGTTTGGTCCCAAATAATCCATTGTTATATCCAAATAGCGGCGTTTTGTTCGTGCGTTCAAGACACTATCCGAAAGGGTAAATAAGGGTGACGAGCACGACGCATTTCGTGACAAAAAAATTCTAAATATTCCATTACCGTACTTTGAAGCATGTCAACCGCTGTTTAAAATAAATTTTTATGCCATTTTTCTCGTAAAAAAGCGATAATATTCCGACCGGGAAATCGTTTTTTTATTACAAAGAGAGTGAAAGTAAAAGCATGCTATCCCCTCATGCACTAGCCTCAGTCTGATGGCCCTCTGATAGAGCACTTGCCAAACACGCTAATGTGTTTCAGCCTGGGGATGGAATTACATCATTCAGCTTTTTCCCGCCTTCTGAGAGCCCATGGGAGCCGTAGGAAGTGTCACGTAACAGCAGAGATCCCCTGTTTTGGATAGAGATGATCAAGGAATATGGCAAGAAATGGTCAGACAGGCCACTTCCTGTAAGGAGTCTTCTCAGGTTTTTGCCTGCCATATGAGTTCTGTTATACTCAGACACCATTCAAACAGTTTTAGAAACTTTAGGATGTTTTCTATCCAAAGCCAATAATTATATGCATATTCTAGTTACTGGGCAGGAGTAGTAACCAGATTAAATCGGGTATGTTTTTTATCCAGCTGTGCAAATACTGCCCCCTATCCCCAACAGGCTAAGTTTGTTTTATTCACTGCTTTAGCACAGTGCGCCAACCCTGAAGTCCTAGCCATGTCTGAATCCTGGCTTAGGAAGGCCACCAAAAATTCTGAAATTTCCATTCCCAACTACAACATTTCCCGCCAAGATAGATAGAACTGCCAAAGGGGGTGGACTTGCCTGCAGAGCTCTGTCATGCTATCCAGGTCTCTGCCCAAACAGTTCGTGCTTCTACTTTTTAAAAATCCACCTTTCCAGAAATAAGTCTCACTGTTGCCACTTGCCCCCCCATTTATATTCAGAGTTTGTACTGTTAGGTGACCTAAGCTGGGACATGCTTAACACCCCGGCCGTCCTACAATCTAAACTAGATGCCCTCAATCTCACACAAATTATCATGGAACCTACCAGGTACAACCCTAAATCCGTATAAACACGGGCACCCTCATAGATATCATCCTGACCAACCTGCCCTCTAAATACATCTCTGCTGTCTTCAACCAGGATCTCAGCGACCACTGCCTCATTGCATGCATCCGTAATGGGTCCGCAGTCAAACGACCACCTCTCATCACTGTCAAACGCTCCCTAAAACACTTCAGAAAGCAGGCCTTTCTAATCGACCTGGCCCGGGTATCCTGGAAGAATATTGACCTCATTCCGTCAGTAGAGGATGCCTGGTTATTCTTTAAAAGTGCTTTCCTCACCATCTTAAATAAGCATGCCCCATTCAAAAAATGTAGAACTAAGAACAGATATAGCACTTGGTTCACTCCAGACCTGACTCCCCTTAACTAACACGAAAACATCCTGTGGCGTACTGCATTACCATCGAATATCCCCCGCGATATGCAACTTTTCAGGGAAGTTAGGAACCAATATACACAGGCAGTTAGGAAAGCAAAGGCTAGCTTTTTTTAAACAGAAATTTGCATCCTGTAGCACAAACTCAAAAGTTCTGGGACACTGTAAAGTCCATAGAGAATAAGAGCACCTCCTCCCAGCTGCTCATTGCACTGAGGCTAGGAACTGTCACCACCGATAAATCCACGATAGTCGAGAATTTCAATAAGCATTTCTACGGCTGGCCATGCTTTCCACCTGGCTACCCCTACCCCGGTCAACAGCTCTGCACCCCCCACAGCAACTTGCCCAAGCCACCCCTATTTCTCCTTCACCCAAATCCAGATAGCTGATGTTCTGAAAGAGCTGCAAAATCTGGACCCCCTACAAATCAGCTGGGCAAAACAATCTGGACCCTCTCTTTCTTAAATTATCCGGCACAATTGTTGCAACCCCTATTACTAACCTGTTCAACCTCTCTTTTGTATTGTCTGAGATTCCCTAATGATTGGAAAGCTGCTGCGGTCATCCCCCTATTCAAAGGGGGAGACACTCTAGAACCAAATTGTTACAGACCTATATCTATCTCGCCCTGTCTTTCTAAAGTCTTCGAAAGCCAAGTTAACAAACAGATCACCGACCATTTTGAATCCCACCGTACCTTCTCCGCTATGCAATCTGGTATTCGAGCTCAAGGTCCTAAACGATATCATAACCTCCATCGATAAAAGACAATACTGTACAGCCGTCTTCAACGACCTGGCCAAGGCTTTCGACTCTGTCAATCACCGCATTCTTATCGGCAGACTCAACAGCCTTGGTTTCTCAAATGACTACCTCGCCTGGTTCACCAACTACTTATCAGATAGAGTTCAGTGTGTCAAATCGGAGGGCCTGTTATCCGAGCCTCTGGCAGTCTCTATGGGGGTGCCACAGGGTTCAATTCTCGGGCCGACTCTTTTTCTCTGTTATATATCAATGATGTTGCTCTTGCTGCTGGTGATTCTCTGATCCACCTCTATGCAGACCACACCATTCTTTATTTGCCCGCCTTTGCTTCCAGTTCTCTGCTGCCAATGACTGGAACGAATTGCAAAAATCACTGAAGCTGGAGACGTATATCTCCCTCACTAACTTTAAGCATCAGCTGTCAGAGCAGCTTACCGATCATTGCACCAGAACACAGCCCATCTGTATATTGCCAACCCAACTACCTCATCCCCATATTGTTATTTATTTTTTACTCCTTTGCACCCCAGTATCTCTACTTGCACCTACATCTTCTGCACATCTATCACTCCAGTGTTTAATTGCTAAATTGTAATGATTTCGCCACTATGGCCTATTTATTGCCTTACCTCCCCAATCTTACTACATTTGCACACACTGAATATAGACCTATCTATTGTGTTATTGACTGTACGTTTGTTTATCTCATGTGTAACTCTGTGCTGTTTGTCGCACTGCTTTGCTTTATCTTGGCCAGGTCGCAGTTGTAAATGAGAACCTGTTCTCAACTGGCCTACCTGGTTAAATAAAGGTGAAATAAAAATAAATAAAGTATTCAGGCCCTTTACTCAGTACTTTGCTGAAAAACCTTTGGCAGCGAATACAGCGTCAAGTCTTCTTGGGTATGAAGCTACCACCTTGGCACACAGGGAGTATTTGGGGAGTTTCTCCTATTCTTCTCAAGCTCTGTCGGGTTGGATGGGGAGCGTCGCTGCACAGCTATTTTCAGGTCTCTCCAGAGATGTTCATTCGTGTTCAAGACCGGGCTCTGGCTGGGCCACTCAAGGACATTCAGAGACTTGTCCCGAAGCCACTCCTGCATTGTCTTGGCTGTGTGCTTAGTGTCGTTGTCCTGTTGGAAGATGAACCTTCGCCCCAGTCTGAGGAACCTGTGCGCCCTGTAGCAGGTTTTCATCAAGGATCTCTCTGTACTTTTCTCCGTTCATCTTTCCCTCAATCCTGTCTCCCAGTCACTGTCGCTGAAAAAAATCCCCACAGCATGATTGCTGCCAACACCGTGCTTCAACGTAGGGATGTTGCCAAGTCTTTTCTAGACATGTCGATCGGCATTCAGGCCAAAGAGTTCAATCTTGTTTTCAACACAGTTACACATGGAATAAACAAGACATACAGTCAATAATACAGTAGAACAAAAGAAAACAAGAAGTATATATACAGTGAGTGCAAACGAGGTAAGTTAATGCAATAAATAGGCCATGGTGGCGAAGTAATTACGAAGTAATTACAATATAGCAATTAAACACTGGAATGGTAGATGTGCAGAAGATGAATGTGCAAGTAGAGATACTGGGGTGCAAAGGAGCAAGATAAATAAATACAGTATGGGGATGAGGTAGGGAGATCGATGGGCTGTTTACAGATGGGCTATGTACAGGTGCAGTGATCTGTGAGCTGCTCTGACAGCTGGTGCTTAAAGCTAGTGAGGGAGATATGAGTCTCCAGCTTCAGAGATTTTTGCAGTTCGTTCCAGTCATTGGCAGCAGAGAACTGGAAGGAAAGGCAGCCAAAGGAGGAATTGGCTTTGGGGGTGACCAGTGAGATATACCTGCTGGAGCGCATGCTACGAGTGGGTGCTGCTATGGTGACCAGTGAGCTGAGATAAGGCGGGGCTTTACCTAGCAGAGACTTGTAGATAACCTGTAGCCAGTGGGTTTGGCGACGAGTATGAAGCGAGGGCCAACCAATGAGAGCGTACAGGTCGCAATGGTGGGTAGTGTATGGGGCTTTGGTGATAAAATGGATGGCACTGTGATAGACTGCATCCAATTTGCTGATTAGAGTGCTGGAAGCTATTTTATAGATGACATCACCGAAGTCGAGGATCGGTAGGATGGTCAGTTTTACGAGGGTGTGTTTGGCAGCATGAGTGAAGGATGCTTTGTTGCGATATAGGAAGCCGATTCTAGATTTAATTTTGGATTGGAGATGCTTAATGTGAGTCTGGAAGGAGAGTTTACAGTCTAACCAGACACCCAGGTATTTGTAGTTGTCCACGTATTCTAAGTCAGAGCCGTCCAGAGTAGTGATGCTGGACAGGCGAGCAGGTGCAGGCAGTGATCGATTGAATAGCATGCATTTAGTTTTACCTGCGTTTAAGAGCAGTTGGAGGCCACGGAAGGAGAGTTGTATGGCATTGAAGCTCGTCTGGAGGTTAGTTAACACAGTATCCAAAGAGGGGCCAGAAGTATACAGAATGGTGTCGTCTGCGTAGAGGTGGATCAGAGAATCACCAGCAGCAAGAGCAACATCATTGAGGTATACAGAGAAGAGAGTCGGCCCGAGAATTGAACCCTGTGGCACACCCATAGACTGCCAGAGTTCCAGACAACAGGCCCTCCGATTTGACACACTGAACTCTATCAGAGAAGTAGTTGGTGAACCAGGTGAGGCAATCATTTGAGAAACCAAGGCTGTCGAGTCTGCCAATAAGAATGTGGTGATTGACAGAGTCGACAGCCTTGGCCAGGTTGAATACGGCTGCACAGTAATGTATCTTATCGATGGCGGTTATGATGTCGTTTAGGACCTTGAGCGTGGCTGAGGTGCACCCATGACCAGCTCTGAAACCAGATTGCATAGCGGAGAAGGTACGGTGGGATTCGAAATGGTCTGTAATCTGTTTGTTAACTTGGCTTTCGAAGACCTTAGAAAGACAGGGTAGGATAGATATAGGTCTGTAGCAGTTTGGGTCTAGAGTGTCACCCACTTTGAAGAGGAGGATGACCGCTGCAGCTTTCCAATCTTTGGGAATCTCAGACGATTGGAAAGAGAGGTTGAACAGGCTAGTAATAGGGGTTGCGACAATTTCGGTAGATAATTTTAGAAAGAGAGGGTCCAGATTGTCTAGCCCGGCTGATTTGTATGGGTCCATATTTTGCAGCTCTTTCAGAACATCAGCTATCTCGATTTGGGTGAAGGAGAAATTGTGGGTGTTTTGGGTGTTGCTGTGGAGGGTGCCGGGCAGTTGACCGGAGTAGGGGTAGCCAGGTGGAGCCAGCCGTAGAGAAATCCTTATTGAAATTCTCAATTATAGTGGATTTATCGGTGGTAAGTGTTTCCTAGCCTCAGAGCAGTGTGCAGCTGGGAGGAGATGCTCTTATTCTCCATGGACTTTACAGTGTCCCAGAACTTTTTTGAGTTGGTACTACAGGATGCAAATTTCTGTTTGAAAAAGCTAGCCTTTTCTAACTGCCTGTGTATATTTGTTCCTAACTTCCCTGAAAGTTGCATATCACGGGGGTTATTCGATGCTAATGCAGAACGCCACAGGATGTTTTTGTGCTGGTCAAGGGCAGACAGGTCTGGAGTGAACCACGGACTATATCTATTCCTAGTTCTACATTTTTTGAGTGGGGCATGCTTATTTAAGATGGTGAGGAAAGCACTTTTAAAGAATAGCCAGGCATCATCTACTGATGAGGTCAATGTCATTCCAGGATACCCCGGCCAGGTCGATTAGAAAGGCCTGCTCGCAGAAGTGTTTTAGCGAGCGTTTGATAGTGATGAGGGGTGGTCGTTTGGTCGCAGACCCATTATGGATGCAGGCAATGAGGCAGTGATCGCTGAGATCTTGATTGAAAACAGCAGAGGTGTATTTAGAGGGCGAGTTAGTTAGGATGACATCTATGAGGGTGGCCGTGTTTACAGATTTGGGGTTGTACCTGGTAGGTTCACTGATAATTTGTGTGAGATTGAGGGCATCAAGCTTAGATTGTAGGATGGCCGGGTTGTTAAGCATGTCCCAGATTAGGTCGCCTAGTAGCACGAGCTCAGAAGATAGATGGGGGGCCAATCAATTCACATATGGTATCGAGGGCACAGCTGGGGGCAGAGGGAGGTCTATATCAAGCGGCAACAGTGAGAGACTTGTTTCTGGAAAGGTGAATTTTTAGAAGTAGAAGCTCGAATTGTTTGGTTACAGACTTGGATAGTAGTACAGAGCCTGCAGAGTTATCTTTGCAGTAGATTGCAAGTTATATATTTGCTCTTTCATGCTAGTTTCTTTTCTGTCCAACCAAGAGGTTTGGGCAGAAATTTGAATTATTTTGAAAATGTTTTGTTCCATTGTTCAAAGCTTAGAGGGCTATGTTAACCTCCCAATTAATGTTGTGTCTTTTGATTACTGACGTCCCAGTGAACCTAAATGTGCTTGTAAAATTGTCCTTTGAATCATTCATTTTTCCCGGTATAATCTCACTAAGCCTGATTTAAGGGGCATCTTATTAATTGCACTATCTCTCCATCCTCTAGGAAACTCTACCCGGAGCTATGCCAAGGTATCGTGGACGTAGCCATCTCCAGTGTCTTCCCACTGAACAATGATTCCGAACCACAATCATCTTCCTCCTCCCCCGCTCCTTACTCCTCCTCCCCCTCCTTTTCCACTCTCAACTCATCCTGTTCCTCTCCAAAACTGAGAGGACCCCTCCACGTGGGCCCATTCACTCGATTGTAAGTCCCTCCTCTGCTTCAGAAGTTCCAACCTCTGCCCTCTGCTCCTCACTCCTACGCTTTTCCCGAGATGTCCCACAGGCCAGGAAGCTTTGCCATCTCATTGGTTCTCGCATGGCAAGTTTTGTCTCGAATGGGAATACCCTTGTGATTGACTGAAGATTGTGTGACTTTCTCGTATGTGCTACCACATTCTCCTCCCCATACCCCACAGTGGAAGCCCATTTCAGAGGAAAGCCTGGACAGGCATGTAGAAAATGAATGTGTGTAGACTTGGTGAATGTTCGGATGGTGATGATGATTAAGATAAATTGGCGACAGACTGATGATGGATTTGGGGGTCCCAGAACAAGGAGAGATTCCCTTGTGAACCAGTGCTGCCACTGAGGCGCCCCTAGACTGTGTATGGACGACCTCTGAAGATGGAGGGGACGCTTCACTTACTATACAGACTTTAGTGCCTTACATCTCCACCCATACCCCCTTAAAGATGCAACCTGTCGATGTAGCATAGCGCCTCTGCTACTGTGTGTGTTATGTGAGCCTGTGTATTGTCAGTCAGGCAAGTGTGTATGTCTGTGTGGTCTAGTCTTTTTTTTTTCTCTCTCTGGGTTTGGAGATCTTTGGATTTTATCCACAAAAGTTAGCATTATCAGGGGGGAAAAAAACTTTCCTATATCTTGATATGAATACCTGACATTGATTATAGACATACTGCATATCATGGTTATTCACAAAGCCCCAGAGTGTTTTTTTTTTGTACTGTATTTTAAGAGGATTAAAGCAGAAAATAGGCTACATTTTTATTGCTACTGTAATTGTATTATTATTGATAGCTATTATTCCATGCACGCTGTGTAGTGTTAGGTCTTCCATTTTGACAGACTTTTATTCAAGTTCATTTAGTCAGTGTTGTTCATTCACACTGTATAAAAGATTCCTAGACAGATTACTCCTTTTTCTCTGTCAACAGAGGTTTTGTGGAATGACTGGAGAGAAACCTCCCCTGTTAATTTGAGACTAGCTTTGCCACTTCAGAACATTTCAACCCATTTGAACCTTCTAAAGGCTCTACCAGTCAAACTGTTACACGGTTATGCATGGGGATCTCCACTACAGCTGTAGATCTGTTTTTGTTTGTGATTTTAATGGAGATTGCATGTCGGTGTGGAAGCATGTTAGTGTCTGAGAGTAGGCCCTCTCCCTTTTGCCTCTAATACTGTTAGTTATTAGCCAAGAGCTGCCTTTTTAAATGGTCTATTTCATAGAAAGTGAGTTTCTTGTTAGTTTTTGCTTGCTTCCTTGAAACCTGTAGTAAACGTAGTAGCTTCAACCCCACAAACTACTACTTTGTCAACGCAAGTATTATTCTTATTTTTATTTTTTAAAGTATTTTTAGACTACTAACGCTGTTGGTTGTGGTGTTGCATAGCTTCCATGATATTATGTGGAGTTGCAATACATGCATGCTAAAAAGTAGTTTTCCCTGCCCTTGTCCTTCTGTTAAACTGTAATATTCAGTGTAGACAACCTGACCACGTTCAGTTTAGAGGCTTTATAGCATTATCGCCCACAGTTAACTCTTAGATTAAGTTACTTTGTCCTCTGTTAAGCTTTTGTTTTAAGTATTAGTTAGTCCCTTAAAAGGGGCAATCCGCAGTTGAAACAATAACAAAGTGCTTCTGTTTCGGTAAAAAGCTAAGGGGATGCGGCTGGAGAAATATAACCACTCAAATTCATAGACCGAGCTATGGATGCAAGGGTTGACCATCCATGATATCAACATTATAGTTTTAACCATGTTTTGAGGCTATATAGGCTATTGTTTGTTTACATTTACTTAGTTTACAAACATTGGAGTAAACCAAACTTATACACTACATGACCAAAAGTATGTGGACACCTGCTCATTGAACATCTCATAAAAAAATCAGCGGCATTAACATGGTCTTGGTCCCCCCTTTGCTGCTAAAACAGCCTCCACTCTTCTGGGAAGGCTTTCCACTATATGTTGGAACATTGCTGTGGGGACTTGCTTCCATTGAGCCACAAGAGTATTAGTGTGGTTGGGCACTGATGTTGGGCGATTAGGCCTGGCTCGCAGTCGGCGTACTAATTCATCCTAAAGGTGTTCGATGGGGTTGATGTCAGGGCTCTGTGCAGGCCAGTCAAGTTCTTCCACACAGATGTCGACAAAACATTTCTGTATGAACCTTGCTTTGTGTACAGGGGCATTGTCATGCTAAAACAGGAAAGGGCCTTCCCCAAACTGTTGCCCCTAAAGTTGGAAGCACAGAATTGTCTAGAATGTCATTTTATGCTGTAGCATTAAGATTTCCCTTCACTGTAACTAAGTGGCCTAGGCTGAACTGTGAAAAACAGCCTCAGATCATTATTCCTCCAAACTATGGATTTGGGCAGGTAGCGTTCTCCTGGCATCTGCCAAACCCAGATTCGTCAGTTGGACTGCCAGATGGTGAAGCGTGATTCGTCACTCCAGAGAACGCGTTTACACTGCTCCAGAGTCCAATGGCGGCGAGCTTTACACCACTCCAGTCAACGCTTGGCATTGCGCATGGAGATCTTGTGTGCGGCTGCTTGGCCATGGAAACCCATTTCATGAAGCTCCCGACGAACAGTTCTTGTGCTGACGTTGTTTCCAGATGCAGTTTGGAACTCGGTAGTATGTGTTGCAACCAAGGACAGACAATTTTTACACGCTTCAGCACTCACGGTCATGTTCTGTGTGCTTGTGTGGTCTACCACTTCAAGGCTGAGCCATTGTTGCTCTTAAACGTTTCCACTTCACAATAACAGAACTTACAGTTTACCGGGGCAGCTCTAACAGGGCAGAAAGTTTACGAACTGACTTATTGGAAAGGTGGCATCCTATGACTGTGCCATGTTGAAAGTCACTGAGCTCTTCAGTAGGCCATTCTCCTGCCAAGGGTTGTGTATGGAGATTGCATGGCTGTGTGCTCGATTTTATACACCTGTCAGCAAGGGTGAGGCTGAAATAGCCGAATCCACTAATTTGAAGGGGTGTCCACATACTTTTGAATATATAGTGTATTTTGGATTCTGATGGGATACGACAGTTGAACTTAACTCATGAGGCATGTACAAGTTATATTCTTCAAGAATCAATGGGTACAACTGCAGATTGCCCCTTTAACCACTACCTCTTCTCTTCATTATCACACATTTTCAAATATTTTAGTTGAGGTCATGCTTCAACATGTTTTGAGTGAAACACCACTTAAGGGACAACATTGGCACATTTATATTTTAATCCGTATCTTATGTTTACAAGATTGCTATAGGGAATGATGTACGTACAAGTGAATGACTGCTAAAATATAATCTATTTGATATGCACATGGTCAAAACATACAATGGCTATGAATTATATTATATAGTATTTGCCGTTTGAATGTTCAGTTAGATTGTATATCATAGGGGCAAAAAAAAAGATGTTTGTTTCTAGATTTAACATTTTTTGGTAAGAGCTAAACTTTATTATTTAACATATTGGAAAATATCCAAAGACAATTATCAGTATTATCAAAATTAGGGAAATGTCTTTCAATCCAAGGGAAGGGGTGTCTTAGTGGGAATTTCCTCTTGATGTTTGGAAGACGCAATAAACCTCCTGCATATAAATGCGTCTTTCATTTGTTTGATTGTGAAGAGATACATTTGGCTATTGCTATCTGGTCTGTGTGACTGTTAATTGTTCAATCTCTTGTAACGTCTGGTTCTCTTCAGTTTATTTGCACTGAACTTTTCTCATTTTTAATTACTTGCATTCTCATTGTATTTTATGAATTCCTATTTCTTACCAAAGAAAATTGCTTGTATGTCTAAAATTAATGTAATTGTTTCCCCCGTAGTATTACTTCTCTGGCTATGAATGTGAGTTTTGGTATTTCAAGGCCTTTAAAGAGAAATGTGTAACTTCCTTTGAGTGTACCGCCATGGGAGACGAAGAAGTGACTTAAATCTGTCATTATCAAACATTTTCACTAAACCAAGGCAGCCAAGAAGAAAGAAATCCGTATAAGACATAACAGCAACATTGGCACATTTGAAATGTTAAGCTCTCCAGTCAACAAGATTTTACTGTACTGTATGTAGTCAGAGGAATGCCTATGTTGTTTTTCTTTAGCTAATGTTTCTCAAACTCTTGCATGAAAACTTGATTGTATGTAGAATAAAATGTATTGTTGATCTGAGTCTCCTGACTTCTCTTGTGGTGTAAACTGATATAAGACCCAGGGATGTACACTAGATAGAACATGAAATAAAATAATATACAGTACTAGTCTAAAGTTTTAGAAAACCTAATTCAAAGGTTTTTCTTTATTTTTACTGTTTTCTACATTGTAGGATTGTAAGGGGTGCGTAACTGGTGGCAGTGAAGTCAGACGCAGGAGAGCAGAACTAGGTAATAGCCGGAGCAGTTTAATTTCAAAACCAACGGCATAAAGAAACAACTTACAACAAACAATTCCACACAAAGACATGGGGGGAACAGAGGGTTAAATACACAACACTTAATGAGGGAAATGAGAACCATGTGTGTAGGAAGACAAAACAAATGGAAAATGAAAAGTGGATTGACGATGGCTAGAAGACTGGTGACGCCGACCGCCGCCCGAACAAGGAGGAACCGACTTCGGTGGAAGTCGTGACAGTATCCCCCCTTTGAGAGCACGGCTCCAGCAGCGCGCCGACACCGGCCTCGGACGACCCGGAGGGCGAGGTGCAGGGCGATCTGGACGGAGATGGTGGAACTCCCGCAGCATTGAAGAGTCCAACACGTCCTACACCGGAACCCAGCATCTCTTCTCCGGACCGTACCCCTCCCAGTCCACGAGGTACTGAAGGAACCTCGCCCGATGCCTCGAATTCAGTATGGATCGAACGGAGTACGCCGGGGCTCCCTAGATGTCCAGAGGAGGGGGAGGAACCTCCCGCACCTCAGACTCCTGGAGCGGGCCAGCCACCACCGGCCTGAGGAGAGACACATGGAACAAGGGGTTAATACGGTAATCGGGGGGAAGCTGTAACCTGTAACTCACCTCGTTCAGTCTCCTCAGGACTTTAAATGGCCCCACAAACCGCAGGGCAGGCGGAGGGGCAGGTTTCGGGTTGAGAGCCAGACCCGGTCCCCCGGTGCGAACGCCGGGGCCTCACTGCGGTGACGGTCTGCGCTGGCTTTCTGGCGTAGCACGGCGCACTGAAGGTTAACATGAGCGGCGTCCCATGTCTCCTCCGTGCGCCGGAACCAGTCGTCCACCGCAGAAGCCTCGGTCTGACTCTGATGCCAAGGAGCCAGAACCGGCTGATACCCTAGTACGCACTGGAAGGGGGAGAGGTTAGTGGAGGAGTGGCGGCGCGAGTTCTGGGCCATCTCTGCCCAGGGCACAAACGCCGCCCACTCCTCCGGCCGGTCCTGGCAATAAACCTCAGAAACCTACCCACATCCTGGTTAACTCGCTCCACCTGCCCGTAACTCTCGGGGTGAAAACCTGAGGTAAGACTGATCGAGACCCCCAGACGTTCCATGAACGCCCTCCAGACCCTCGAAGTGAACTGGGGACCCCGATCAGACACTATATCCTCAGGCACCCCATAGTGCCGGAAGATGTGCGTAAACAAGGCCTCCGCAGTCTGTAGGGCCGTAGGGAGACCGGGCAGAGGAAGGAGACGGCAGGACTTAGAGAAACGATCCACAACAACCACGATCGTGGTGTTTCCCTATGATGGGGGGGGTCGGTCAGGAAATCGATCGACAGGTGCGACCATGGCCGTTGTGGAACGGGTAAGGGGTGTAGCTTACCTCTGGGCAGGTGCCTAGGAGCCTTACACTGAGCGCACACCGAGCAAGAGGAAACATAAACCCTCACGTCCTTGGCCAAAGTGGGCCACCAGTACTTCCCACTCAGACAGCGCACCGTCTGACCGATGCCTGGATCACCAGAGGAAGGTGACGTGTGGGTCCAATAGATCAGCCGATCACGGACAGCTGATGGAACGTACAGACGCCCAGCGGGACACTAGAGGGGAGCGGGCTCTGCACGTAACACCTGCTCAATGTCTGCGTCCAGCTCCCACAGTACTGGTGCCACCAGGCAGGAGGCCGGGAGTATGGGGGTGGGATCCATGGGCCGCTCCTCTGTGTCATACAGCCGGGACAGTGTGTCTGCCTTCACGTTCTGGGAACCTGGTCTGTAAGAAAGTGTGAAAACAAAACGGGTGAAAAACATGGCCCACCTTGCCTGGCGAGGGTTCAATCTCCTCGCTGCCCGGATGTACTCCAGATTGCGGTGGTCAATCCAGATGAGAAAAGGGTGTTTAGCCCCCTCAAGCCAATGTCTTCATGCCTTCAGAGCCTTGACAACAGCAAACAGCTCCCGGTCCCCCACGTCATAGTTTCGCTCCGCCGGGCTGAGCTTCCTCGAGAAGAAGGCACAGGGGCGGAGCTTCGGTGGTGTACCCGAGCGCTGAGAGAGCACGGCTCCTATCCCAGCCTCGGACGCGTCCACCTCCACTATGAACGCCAAAGAGGGATCCGGATGCACCAGCACGGGAGCCGAGGTAAACAGAGCCCTTGGGTGACCAAAAGCCCTGTCCGCCTCAGCCGTTGGAAGAACAGGCATTTCTCAGCCTTGACATACAGGTCATGCTCCAACAGTCGACCAAGCACCCTGCGCACCAGGGACACATGCTCGGCGCGTGTAGCGGAGTATATCAGAATGTCATCAATATACACAACTACACCCTGCCCGTGCAGGTCCCTGAAAATCTCGTCTACAAAGGCTTGGAAGACTGATGGAGCATTCATCAACCCGTACGGCATGACAAGGTACTCATAATGCCCTGAGGTCGTACTGAATGCTGTCTTCCACTCGTCTCCCTCCCTGATACGCACCAGGTTGTAAGCGCTCCTGAGATCTAGTTTGGTGAAGAAGCGCGCCCCGTACATTGACTCAATCGCCGTGGCGATAAGAGGTAGCGGGTAACTGTACCTCACCGTGATCTGATTTAGGCCTCGGTAGTCAATACACGGGCGCAGACCTCCCTCCTTCTTCTTCACAAAAAAGAAACTCGAGGAGGGGGGTGAAGTGGAGGACCGAATGTACCCCTGACGCAGTGATTCGGAGACATACGTTTCCATAGTCTCCGCCTGTGACGGGGATACACGACTCCTGGGAAGTGCAGCGTCTACCAGGAGATTTATAGTACAATCCCCCCATCTATGGAGTGGTTATTGAGTCACCATCTTTTTGGAGAAGGCGAGAGCCAAATCGGCATTTTCGGGGGAAATGCGCACGGTGGAGACCTGGTCTGGACTTTCCACCATAGTAGCACCAACGGAAACCCCTAAACACCTCCCTGAGCACTCTCGCGACCACCACGTGAAAGCCCTCTGTTGCCATGAAATGGTGGGGTCATGACGAGCTAACCAGGGAAGGCCTAGTACCACGGGAAACGCAGGAGAGTCAATGAGGAAGAGACTGATTCTCTCCTCGTGACCCCCCTGCGTCACCATGCCCAGGGGGATGGTAGCTTCCCTAATTAACCCGGACCCTAAGCGTGAACTGGGAAAGGCCTAACCACTGGAACAATAGGGATCCCTAACCTATGGGCGAATGCTCTGTCGTTAAAATTCCCAGCCGCGCTTGAATCTACAAGCGCCTTATGCTGGGAATGCGGGGAAAACTCAGGAAAGTAAACATGCACAAATAGGTGTACAACAGAGGGCTCTGGATGAGAGTGGTGCATGCTCACCTGGGGCGACGCCAGAGTGCCCTGCCTGCTGCCTCGACCCCTAGAGGAACTAACCCGGCACCGACCAGCAGTGTGACCTCTGTGGCCACAGATGGTCCACGTGAAAGCCCCTCCTCCGGCCTCCCTGAGCGCAGCATCTCCCAGCTCCATAGGCACCGGAGCGGTGGTGCTGGGAGAGGGAATCGACAGAGCCAGGGCGAACTCCTGGGTGCTCCTCGTCCCAGAGGGTTAAATACACAACACTTAATGAGGGAAATGAGAACCAGGTAAAGAGAAAACAAGACAAAACGAAAAGTGGATCGACGATGGCTAGAAGACCGGTGACGCCGACCGCCGAATGCCACCCCGAACATGGAGAGGAACCGACTTCGGTGGAAGTCGTGACAAGAATAATAGTGTAGACATCAAATTTATGAAATAACACATGAAATCATGTAGTAACCAAAAAAGTGTTCAAATTAGCTACCCTTTGGTTTGATGATAGCTTTGCACACTATCAACCAGCTTCACCTGGAATGCTTTTCCAACAGTCTTGAAGGAGTTCCCACATGAGCTTTTTCTTCACTCTGTGGTCCAACCCATCCCAAATCATCTCAATTGGGTTGAGGTCGGGTGATTGTGGAGGCCAGGTCATCTGATGCAGCACTCCATCACTCTCCTTCTTGGTCAAATTTAGACTCATCAGATGAAAGGACAGATTTCCACCGGTCTACTGTCCATTGCTCATGTTTCTTGGCCCAAGCAAGTCTTCTTATTGCTGTCCTTTTAGTAGTGGTTTCTTTGCAGCAATTTGACCAAGAAGGCCTGATTCACGCAATTTCCTCTCAACAGATGTTGAGATGTGTCTGTTACTTGAACTCTGTGAAGCATTTATTTGGGCTGCAATTTCTGAGGCTGGTAACTCTAATGAACTTATCCTCTGCAGCAGAGCTAACTCTGGGTGTTCCTTTCCTGTGGTGGTCCTCATGAGAGCCAGTTTCATCATAGCGCTTGATGGTTTTTGTGACTGGACTTGAAGAAACTTTCAAGTTTCTTGAAATGTTCCGGATTGACTGACCTTCATGTCTTAAATTAATGATGGGCTGTCGTTTCTCTTTGCTTATTTGAGCTGTTCTTGCTTGGACTTGGTCTTTTACCAAATAGGGCTATATTCTATATACCAACCCTACCTTGTCATAACACAACTGATTGGTTCAAATACATTAAGAAGGAAAGAAATTCCCCAAATTAACTTTTAACAAGGCACACCTGTTATTTGAAATGCATTCCAGGTGACTACCTCATGAAGCTGGTTGAGAGAATGCCAAGAGTGTGCAAAGCTGTCATCAAGGCAAAGGGTGCCTACAATGAAGAATCTCAAATATAAAATATATTTAGATTTGTTTAACACTTGTTTGGTTACTACATGATTCCATATGTGTTATTAAATAGTTTTGACGTATTCACAACTATTCTACAATGTAGAAAATAGTAAAAAAATTGTAATACCCTTGAATGAGTAGGTTTGTCCAAACTTTTGACTCGTACTGTAGATATTGTAGCATAATAATTTGTTGTACATAATTGCCAACTATGAATGACAGTCATGCTGACTCCGCAATAGACCACTGACACAAAAGGCTTTCCACATTGCAGCTGACTTTAAAGGCTAGTCGAGTCTGACTGATCTACAAATCATCTTGCATCATAAATAACTACTCAATATTATCAATCAGTTGGTCACAGTTTACCCATAATACAACAGTTTTGATGCTCTCGAACTCGGTCAAAATCAATACATAGAGCAACTGAGATCTGATGTACAGTTGAAGTCGTAAGTTTACAAACACTTAGGTTGGAGTCATTAAAACATGTTTTCTACCACTCCACAAATTTCTTGTTAACAAACTATAGTTTTGACAAGTCGGTTAGGACATCTACTTTGTGCATGACGCAAGTAATTTTTCCAACAATTGTTTACAGACAGATTATTTCACTTATAACTCACTGTATCACAATTCCAGTGGGTCAGAAGTTTACATTCACTAAGTTGACTGTGCCTTTAAACAGCTTGGAAAATTCCAGAAAATGATGTCATGGCTTTAGAAGCTTCTGATAGGCTAATTTACATAATTTGAGTCAATTGGAGGTGTACCTGTGTAAGTATTTCAAGGCCAACCTTCAAACTCAGTGCCTCTTTGCTTGACATCATGGGGAAATCAAAAGAAATCAGCAAAGACCTCAGAATTTTTTTTTATACCTCCACAAGCCTGGTTCATCCTTGGGAGCAATTTCCAAACATCTGAAGGTACCATGTTCATCTGTACAAACAATAGTACGCAAGTATAAAAACCATGGGACCACGCAGCCATCATACGGCTCAGGAAGGAGACGCGTTCTGTCTCCTAGAGGTGATCGTACTTTGGTGCAAAAAGTGCAAATCAATCCCAGAACAACATCAAAAGGACCTTGTGAAGATGCTGCAGGAAACAGATACAAAAGTATCTATATCCACAGTAAAACCAGTAGTATATCGACATAACCTAAAAGGCCGCTCAGCAAGGAAGAAGCCACTGCTCCAAAACCGCCATTTAAAAAGCCAGACTACGGTTTGCAACTGGACATGGGGACAAAGATAGTACTTTTTGGAGAAATGTCCTCTGGTCTGATGAAACAAGAATATAACTGTTTGGCCAAAATGACCATCGTTATGTTTGAAGGGAAAAGGGAGAGGCTTGCAAGCCGAAGAACACCATCCCGACCGTGAAGCACGGGGGTGGCAGCATCATGTT
Organism: Salmo trutta; assembly: GCF_901001165.1. Lineage (NCBI taxonomy): Eukaryota > Metazoa > Chordata > Actinopteri > Salmoniformes > Salmonidae > Salmo > Salmo trutta. The sequence continues at coordinate 22,975,928 of NC_042974.1, forward strand.
GTGGGGGTGCTTTGCTGCAGGAGGGACTGGTGCACTTCACAAAATAGATGACATCACGAGGAAGAAAAATTAAGTGGATATATTGAAGAAACATCTCAAGACATCTGTCAGGAAGTTAAAGCTTGGTCGCAAATGGGTCTTCCAAATGGACAATGACCCCAAGCATACTTCCAAAGTTGTGGAAAATGCCTTAGGACAACAAAGTCAAGGTATTGGAGTGGCCATCACAAAGCCCTGACCTCATCCTATAGACAATTTGTGGGCAGAACTGAAAAAGCATGTGCGAACAAGAAGGCCAACAAACCTGACTCAGTTACACCAGCTCTGTCAGGAGGAAATGGCCAAAATTCACCCAACTTATTGTGGGAAGCTTGTGGAAGGCTACCCAAAACGTTTGACTCAAGTTAAACAATTTAAAGGCAATGCTACCAAATACTAATTGAGTGTATGTAAACTTCTGACCCACTGGGAATGTGATGAAAGATAATCTGAAATAAATAATTTTCTCTACTATTATTCTGACATTTCACATTCTTAAAATAAAGTGGTGATCCTAACTGACATAAGACATGGAATTTTTACTAGGATTAAATGTCAGGAATTGTGAAAAACTGAGTTCAAATGTATTTGGCTAAGGTGTATGTAAACTTCCGACTTCAACTGTGTGTATATATATATATATATATATATATATATAGACCTCTAGCTATTTGGTTACAATGGAAATTATCTTTGATACTGGTCATTCCTTTCTATCAACACATTTCTCACCTCTATGAATCTTCAACCAAACTTAAACGATCACTTTCAAAAAGACAGCTTGGATTTTGTTTGATAGCTCACTCACTTATCAGAAAATTGCAAGCTGTCCTTTTAAAATACTTAACCTTTCACTTACTTCTTATTACGACAAGTGTATTTCCTGGGTCGCTATGCGCATGTGGAAAACAAGAAAAAGCAATCTTCCTGTGAAATTGGCGGCTTTTCACAAGCAGGATTTAATGTGCTGGGTTTTGTTGTATAAACACAACTTTTCACCTCATAAATGTTTTATATGGAACAATGGGTCGATATTACATAGAAACAAAATGTTATTTAACCATAAATGGTTCTCGAAAAACATTGTACTTGTCAGCCAATTAGTTGATAATAGTGGGAATCTATTTATTTATGGAAAGATACAACTTTGAGGTTTCAAGCAAGGAATATGACACTGTTATTAAAGCTATACCTAGTGGGATAAAAACTTTACTTCAGAATAATACATATTTTGGAATATCTCCGATTGTAAGCAATGTTCAGGTGAACGGCATTGGTCTATTAGATACGAAATTCAACAATCGTTTATTAAGGGATATTTTGTACAGGAAGTCTATTCCCTCCGTGATATTTTGTTGGGCTTTATCGTTTGATGTAAACTGGCGCCGTGCTTGGCTCACTCCACACAGATTTATGGTGACCAATAAAGTAAAGGAGATCTCCTTTAAGATAATCCATAGATTCTATCCGTGTAATAGCTTGATTTCTAAATACATACTTGATGTTACCAGTGAATGCAGTTTTTGTGAACTAGAAACGGAATCTATTGAACACTTATTCTGTAATAAGTGTTCAATAGAATAATAAGTGTTCAATTTGTTTGAGGAAGTCACTGATATGTATTTAGGAGAAAGTGACCTAGTTAATGTTACCAGATTGTCTTTAATTTAAGACTTTTTTAAAGCTTCAATTCAATTTGATGTCATTATCCCCAGTACGCCACAAAATCTGACCCAAATACGGTTACCTTCCAACTTTGAGCTGATGTTCACTGTGTTCAAGTTAGCTTAGCTGACGCAGGAACTTGGTTGTAGTTAGCGTCTGTCATTTAAAACCATGCAGTTAGATGTTTTAGAGTTTGTGAAATGTTGGTTTTCTTTTTTCCTTTTCAGGCCATTCCTCCCTTGGAGTTTATGTTTAGGCCACCATCTATAAACCGGGAAACGCTTGTTGTAATCTTGCCAGTAGACCCAACCATACCGTATCCGGATCTACCCCATTCATAGACGTTAACTGCTTTAGCCCCTATAGACGATAGTGTCTTCTGGTCGGGCGCTCGTTTTGAACATTAAAACGCATCTTTTGAGAAATTATTGAAGAAAAAAAATAGGTTAAATTACTACACACCTTTTCTAGGTTTAGTGTTCCCACACGTCCATATCCCCATGTTACAGTGATTTGTTTATGGAAGACAGACTGAAGACAGGCTACCTGTGTGAATTAGCTATATAGCGTGCTACGAACACCTATGTGTAAGCATAACGGCGGAGGATAGGTAGTTATTCAACTGGAGGAACACACAGTGTATTGATCTGTCCAAAACTGCTACAGTAAGTGTATATTTTTTTATTTGAAATATCATTTATGCTGAAATGAAAAATAAGGGGCATTTCAGCATAGTTTTCAAAAACCATTTCCCAAGCGATCATTATTGACGTTTCTAAACGTTAAATCACAGCGTTGGAATTGTATTTCTCACTCAGCCAACTTTGGGCGAAGCTAACTGCTGAAAACCCGACAGATAATAAGAAGGGTTTTCTAGAGCTAATCCGGATTGTACTGTATATGACTGTCAAGACACGGTTTATCTATACTTACAACAGTTGCCCATTGTGATGAATTTAAGTTTTGAGCTGTGATTCATCACAGACAGATGTCAAGTGGTCCGTGAATGGGATTCCCAAAGGCATCAAGCAGTCCCTGGGCCAGGTGCCCATCATGGTGAAGTCTAGGCTGTGTAACCTGCATGGGCTCCATCCCAAAGAGCTCATTGAGCACCACGAGGAGGCTGAGGTAGGAGGACGGGATGCTTCCTAGACCACAGCACATCTGTGGGAACTATTCAATCTTATCATTTGAGCTTCAAAGCAGAAATAAAGGCACTTTTTATGTCTTACTTTACATACTACTTTACATTCTTTAGATTTCAGTATCTCTCCTTTTCTCTACCGCACTCTCTATCCTCATTGAAACAGGAAATGGGTGGTTATTTTGTGAATGGGATCTAGAAGGTTATTCGCATGCTGATCATGCCAAGGAGGAACCAACATATTGCTATGTCAAGACCCAAGTGGAAGAACAGAGGCTAGGGATACACTCAGTATGGTAAGCAAGGCAGTTAATGTACAGTATGTGAAGGGTGTTTATGTACGAGCTGAACATTGCAGTGTTAGAGTATTTAAGACATATGTAGCCTACTGTAAGTAGCCTGACATTGATTTTACATTTTAGTCATTCAGCAGACCCTCTTACAGGAGTAATTAGGGCTAAGTGCAGCATCGAGGGCGCATCGACAGACTTTTCACCTAGTCGGCTCTGGGATTCGAACCAGCGACATTTCGGTTACTGGCCCAACACTTAACCTCTAGGCTACCTGCCGCCCTCATTATCACAATTCTATCACCTTGATCCAGACAAAAGATCAAGCTATGCTTTGTCTGTCTCCCCAGATATCACCATGCACTGTGTGAAGGAGGAGTGCACAGCTATCAATATGAACCTGCTTTACCTGGACAACGGGACTGTGACGCTCAACTTCATCTACCGGAAGGAGCTCTTCTTCCTGCCCCTAGGCTTTGCACTGAAGGTGAAATGAAGCAGTGGTATTTGGAACAGGAACATACATTCACATCAGAGATCTGAATATAATGACGAGATGCTCATGTCGCTGCCCTAACAATGGGAGCCTTTGACCCAAATGGCGGGAAGGCAGGCGACAAGCTTAGGTCCAAAATGAGCCCGTAGAAACGCATTGGGCTTATTTTGGACATATTTTGGCAAGAGTGGAGCCTCGCGCTTCTCCTCTTCCTCTGTTTACACACACACACACAAATCCCCTCCCCCTCCCCCTGCCACTCACACCAACACAGTTGAGATCGCTTCTTCCTCTCTGACAAGCGGTTTCAACTCACTATTTGCATTTGAGGTTTGGTTCAACAGAAATCGGACATATGGACACCAAAACACATTGAGACATTATTTTCTCCAATAGAGAAGTTAACCTCTCTAACAATATCCTTTTTATGTCTCAGCTACTCAAATTGCACGCAGAGCAGACACTACTAAAACAGGAGTATTAAAGAACGTTGATTCTGGAAAATTTATGCTAGCAGCATTTTAGCCAAAGACTGTTCTACTTGCTGTCTAGTCTGTATTTTATAAATGTGCAATAAGCATAAAACACAATTTATAGAAGTAATTGGCAACTCATTCTGAGAAATGAGTTAGGCCACTTGATTTCAACATCTGAACAAAGTGGAAAGGTTAGCATGCTGTTCAGACAGAAAGGTATGTTCATAACAATTCAAATGTTCTCCCTTTGTTAGCTAATAAATACATACAAGTTGTCTAAACTTGAAATATAAAGCACGTGGGCTGGTGCTTGAAAGATTGAGACCTGTGTTTATTTTCTAATGGCTGCTACAAGAAGTTAGTCATTATTAGTGAATTTGCATTATGCATAGTTCTGGTCATTTTTTAATATACAGACTTGAAAGCCAGATCATGATTATTGCAAAGAAGCAGGTTCAATTATTTTGATAGAAGAATTACATTATAAGTGGGGCTTAAATTGAGCCTAATTACACACACACTGAAGTCATTAGATTATTGGTGACTGTTTGAAATGCAGTGTATTTTAACTTTAAATTGTACAACAGCTTATTAAGAGAAAACAATAAAAATATATTGTGAATTGGCCATGAATTTGAAAAAATCAAATGATTTTTAGGCCATATTGCCCAGCCCTACATGTGACATTTTATTACAAACCTCTAGAGTTGATGTCCACACCCCTGCATAAATCAAATTAGCATAATACAAACGTTCACAAAAAAATCTGTCTAAACTAGAGATGTCTGGGTTTTTGCATCAGCAGTGACGGAGCTAGAGCTGTGTTTGTCATGAGACATCCCGAAAACCGGTCTTCTCACAAAATCGTCTGTACAGTCCGAACAGTTTGGCCTACAAAACAAAGTTTGCCCCCCCCACACACACACAAGCGTCTAGGGACTCATATGAAGTCTGTACTGTCCTTCTGCCAACTTCTGTCTGTAGTGTCTGAACAGTTAGGGCTACACACAAATATGATCCCTTTGTGGAAATGTGAGACTCTCACGAACACGTCGGTTGTTTTTCTTCAGGACGCCAACAGGCCTCACAAGACTTGTCTGAAGGTCCCTCGGTACCAGTTGAAAAAATGAATGGAAGTATACTGAGCAGAAATATAAACGCAACAATTAAAGATTTTACTGAGTTACAGTTCATATAAGGAAATCAGTCAATTGAAATAATTTCATTAGGCCCTAATCTATGGATTTCAAATGACTGGTAATACAGACATGCATCTGTTGAACCTCACAATGGGCCTCAGGATCTCGTCATGTTATCTCTGTGCATTCAAATTGCCATTGACTAAAATGCAATTTTGTTTGTTGTCTGTAGGTTATGCTTGTCTATACCATAACCCCACCGCCACCATGGGCCACTGTTCACAACGTTAACATCAGCAAACCGCTTGCCCACACGACACCATACACATGGTCTGCGATTTGAGGCTGGTTAGACGTACTGCCAAATTCTCTAAAACAACGTTGGAGGTGGCTTATGGTAAAATTAACACTAAATTCTATGGCAACAGCTCAGGTGGACATTCCTGCAGTCAGCATTCCAATTGCACGTTCCCTCAACTTGTGACATCTGCAGCATTGTGTTGTGACAACTGCACATTTTAGTGGCCTTTTATTTAATGGAAATCAATGGAAACAGGATGCATCTGAGCTCAATTTCAAGTCTCATAGCAAAGGATCTGAATACTCATGTTTTAAGGTATTTGTTTTTTTATTTTTAATACATTTGCAAAAATGTCTAAACCTATTTTTTCTTTGTCATTATGGGGTATTGTGTGTAGATTGAGTACAACTAATTTAATCCAATTTAGAAAAAAGCTGTAACGTTAAAAAATGTGGAAAAAGGAAAGGGGTCTAATTACTTCCCGAATGCACTGTATATTATAAAATGAATAAGTGTTCTATTTAATTCGGTGTTTGCATGTTTAGAAGGAATGTGTAGATGAGTGCTCATGGTTTCTGTCTTTTCCTACCAGATCCTGAACAAGTCATCATGGGAGAGGAACTTTGGTCACGGCTGTGTTTACTAGACAGAGCTGGTGGACCTGGTTGAGAAGGGTGAGGACAACTTGTTGTTTGGGGTCAAACCCGGTGATCCCAAGGTAATGGACAAACCGGATGCTGATGGTCTGCCCCCCACCCGTCGGAGCCTTGCTACAGTACTGAGACCTACAGCTACATCAACCTCAACACCGGACAGAGCTTTGTCAACTTCTACACTTGAGTCTGTCTCTGCTCTATGATAATGAGTCGGCCAGATGCAGCTGCCAATGCAATTTATAACCTGCTGTTTTCTCTCGCTTGCGTAGGAGTCAAGAAAGCTGTGTGGTAGACAACACCAAGGTGTGCAGCAACGACGCTGGCTCGGGCTGGTTCAACCGCATCTGCAATACGGTGCGAGGGCCCTGTAACCCCACCATCGGGGACAAGTTCACCAGCCACCACTGGCAGAAGGTCATCCTGAGCCGCCTGTGGCCTGCCGAGGACATGCCCTTCACGGAGAGCGGCATGACCCCTGACATCCTGTCCAATCCCCACGGCTTCCCCTCCCCCATGACCATTGGCATGCTCATCGAGAGCATGGCTAGCAAGTAGGCACCCTCCACGGCCTGTGCCAATACGCCACGCCCTTCACCTTTTCTGAGGAGAGCTCGGCGCTGGAGCATTTCAGCGGCATGCTACGCGCCGCCAGCTACAACCACTATAGCACCGAGCGCCTCTCCAGCTGGCCTAAGCGGCCTTGAGCTGAATGGGGACATCTTCGTCGGCGTGGTCTACTACCAGCGGCTACGTCACATGGTCTCCGACAAGATCCAGGTTCGGACTGCGGGACAAGGTGACCAACCAGCTGGTGGGCGAGAGGAACATCCAGGGGGGCATCCGCTTTGGGGAGATGGAGCGTGACGACCCCTGCTGGCGCACGGGATCTCATTCCTTCTCCACGACCACCTATTACACTGCTCTGACTGCCTCAATCCTCGGGCCGACTCTTTCTCTGTATATATCAATGATGTTGCTCTTGCTGCTGGTGATTCTCTGATCCATCTCTACGCAGATGACACCATTCTGTATACTTCTGGCCCTTCTTTGGACACTGTGTTAACAAACCTCCTGACAAGCTTCAATGCCATATAACACTCCTTCCATGGCCTCCAACTGCTCTTTAAATGCTAGTAAAACTAAATGCATGCTCTTCAACCGATCGCTGCCCTCACCCGCCCGCCCGACTAGCATCACTACTATGGACGGTTCTGACTTAGAATAGGTGGACAACTACAAATACCTAGGTGTCTGGTTAGACTGTAAACTCTCCTTTCAGACTCACATTAAGCATCTCCAATCCAAAATGTAATCTAGAATCGGCTTCCTATTTCGCAACAAAGCATCCTTCACTCATGCTGCTGAACATACCCTCGTAAAACTGACTATCCTACCGATCCTTGACTTCGGCGATGTCATTTACAAAATAGCCTCCAACACTCTACTCAGCAAACTGGATGTAGTCTATCACAGTGCCATCCGTTTTGTCACCAAAGCCCCATATACTACCCACCACTGCGACCTGTATGCTCTCGTTGGCTGGCCCTCGCTTCATATTCGTCGCCAAACCCACTGGCTCCAGGTCATCTAAGTCTTTGCAAGGTAAAGCCCCGCCTTATCTCAGCTCACTGGTCACCATAGCAACACCCACCTGTAGCACGTGCTCCAGCAGGTATATTTCACTGGTCACCCCCAAAGCCAACTCCTCCTTTGGCTGCCTTCCAGTTTTCTGCTGCCAATGACTGGAACGAATTGCAAAAATCACTGAAGCTGGAGACGTATCTCCCTCACTAACTTTAAGCATCAGCTTTCAGAGCAGATTACCGATCATTGCACCTGTACACGGCCCATCTGTAAATAGCCCACCCAACTACCTCATTCTTATGTTATTTATTTTTGCACCCCAGTATCTCTACTTGCACAACTATCACTCCAGTGTGAATGCTAAATTGTAATTATTTTGCCACTATGGCCTATTTATTGCCTTACCTCCATAATCTTACTACATTTGCACACACTGTATATAGATTTTTCTATTGTGTTATTATTGACTGTACGTTTGTTTATCCCATGTGTAACTGTGTTGTTTTTGTCACACTGCTTTGCTTTATCTTGGCCAGGTCAGTTGTAAATGAGAACTTGTTCTCAACTGGCCTACCTGGTTAAATAAAGGTGAAATAGAAAATGGTCTCTAACCTATCATAAATAATGGCTGAGTTAAGAGACAAGTCAAAGGATAGTTGGAATCTACCAAAATTTTTTAATCTATTGCACAATAACTGTTTAATATATAAATAACATCTCATTTTGCAGACGCTCTTATAGACTTACAATTAGTACATTCATCTTAAGGTGGCTAGGTGAGACACACATCACAATCATATCAAGTACATTTTCCCTCAAAGTATTTATCAGCACACAATACTGTAAATCAAGTGACATTCTGTAAGAAAATACACTTTGATGGTGTACTTTAAGCATTAGACAAAGTTGATTAATGTGACCACTAGGGAAAGTGAGTTTTGACATTTAGACTGAGTAGACGTTACTTTTCGGACTGACAATCAAGACACATTCAAGTGGATCAGTTGTTTCGGCCCTAACCAGCGCCTTGACACTGCTGTGCACAGGGCTTCAGCTTCTTATTTCCAGTAAACTATATGTAATACCTACCTCCACCAACAGATAACATAAAATGACCAAATTATACATTAGCTGCATTAGAGAGTAGAGACAGTGAACAGAGTTGGTAGGTAAGCAAATAATTGTTTGTTGCTGTAAAGTCATTTTGTCTTTCATCCAGATTGAATATGAAAGAAAATAAGCTGATAGATTTTTTTACAATCCCTTTTACAAAAAAAAAACATGTTTTCATGAACTCAGGCCTTCGGAAACAATCTTCATGTGATTGGTTTAGACATTGTTCCCCGTACTTTCACTTCAACTTGGCCAGCACGTCGGGTAAATCCAGCACAGAGGGAATGGTGTAGTCTGGATGGACAGATCCCTCAGGTGGACGCACCCCTCCGTTATTAATCCACACTGTGGCTCTAACCCCTGCATTAAACCCCCCGACAATGTCTGTGTCAAGGGAGTCTCCCACCATAACACAGTCGTGAGCCTGCACCCCGAGCTTGCCAAAGCAATGGGTGAAGATGGAGCGGGCTGGCTTCTCTTCTGCATGCTCTCCCCCCACCACCACAGCATCAAACAGCCCCTGACACCCCAACCCCACTACCTTCTCCCTCTGTGTCTGGGTTTCTCCATTGGTCAGCAGCAGCAGTTTGTGGCTGGTCCTCAGCTGCTTCAGCAGGGTAAGTACTGGAGGTGTTATGGTTAGAAGCTCAAGGCGAGTGTTCTTCCACTGGTAGTAGCACTCACTGGCAAGGGTGGGGTTAGAGCTGGTACTCCCACCCATAACCTCCTGGATGCTCTCCTCCCAGTGACTGATCCGCACCTCGTCTATTGTCCTACCACCAGCTGGGTCAAAGGTCTCGTGATGGAGCTTGTGCTTAAATCTGTCACAAATGGCAATGGTGTGTTCATGGCCAAATGTTGTCTTTAAGAGCTCTGTGACCTGGGAAACAAGGAAATCAATGCTGATTGTAATATGTGTACCTAAACAACCCAGGGAATGTTTTGAACAAACAAAGGACAATCTAATCAAGTACCTGTAAGCCTACTTTACTCGAAATAAAAAAAAATGGTATGTCATGAAACGGCCGGGCTACTCACTTTTTGAATAGCCACTCCACCGGCACCCGCTGTGTCAATGAGCGTGTTATCCAAGTCGAGCAATATCGCCTTGATACCTTCACTGTTCATTGCAGCTATCAACAGGTTACACAGAAATGTAATGTTAGTAAAGCTTTTATACGGCGAAACAAGTTACTAGCTAGCTACTGTAAATTCATGCCTTCAATGCGGAAATGTTGGCAATAAAGAAACGCATTATGGGAGCTGTAGGTTTTCAGATCTATTTTCTTTTCGTTTTGTCCACTAGAGAGCGTCAATATATCACATAAAACAGTATACGTTCCAGATAAATAGGCCTAATTGCAAGCAATTTCAAGGACATCATCAACCCCCGCTAAAAGCCTTTTAAAGCTACAATATGGAACTTTTTGGGTGACCCGATCCAGTTATGGATCTGTGATTCTCATTGAAAGCAAGTTAAGAAGCGGTAGATTGTTCAATGTGCGATATTTTTATTCTTCCCGTTCTTAAATTTAGGTTTTGTTTATGTTTGTACACCAGCAAACAGCTGAAAATACAATATTTTTGGTTATGGAAAAGATATCTCACAGCAGTTTAGATGGTACAATGACTCCTTGTTTTGTCACAAACTGAAATTAGGCGAGTATTCGAATTTCAGCAACCAGGAAATGGAGCGATTTATGCATATTGCACCTTTTAACTAAAGATTTACACATTACTTTCACTAATTTATATCATTTATGATGCATGAGTTGCAATTGTTAAGTTAAAGCATTTTTTTTATGAAACTGCTTGAGTGATCAATTAAAATCGAAATATACAGTGCCTTGCAGACGTATTCATACCCCTTGTATTTCTTCAAATTGTTTTAAGTGTGATTAAAATTTATTTAATTGTCATTTGTTGTCAACAATGAACTCAATACTCTGTCAGTGGAAGGAAAATAGAGATTCATAAGATATGTTAACTAATACACTGCTCAAAAAAATAAAGGGGACACTTAAACAACACATCCTAGATCTGAATGAAAGAAATAATCTTATTAAATACTTTTTTCTTTACATAGTTGAATGTGCTGACAACAAAATCACACAAAAATAATCAATGGAAATCCAATTTATCAACCCATGGAGGTCTGGATTTGGAGTCACACTCAAAATTAAAGTGGAAAACCACACCACAGGCTGATCCAACTTTCATGTAATGTCCTTAAAACAAGTCAAAATGAGGCTCAGTAGTGTGTGTGGCCTCCACGTGCCTGGATGACCTCCCTACAACGCCTGGGCATGCTCCTGATGAGGTGGCGGATGGTCTCCTGAGGGATCTCCTCCCAGACCTGGACTAAAGCATCCGCCAACTCCTGGACAGTCTGTGGTGCAACATGGCGTTGGTGGATGGAGCGAGACATGATGTCCCAGATGTGCTCAATTGGATTCGGGTCTGGGGAACGGGCGGGCCAGTCCATAGCATCAATGCCTTCCTCTTGCAGGAACTGCTGACACACTCCAGCCACATGAGGTCTAGCATTGTCTTGCATTCGGAGGAACCCAGGGCCAACCGCACCAGCATATGGTCTCACAAGGAGTCTGAGGATCTCATCTCGGTACCTAATGGCAGTCAGGCTACCTCTGGCGAGCACATGGAGGGCTGTGCGGCCCCCCAAAGAAATGCCATCCCACACCATGACTGACCCACCACCAAACCGGTCATGCTGGAGGATGTTGCAGGCAGCAGAACGTTCTCCACGGCGTCTCCAGACTCTGTCACGTCTGTCACGTGCTCAGTGTGAACCTGCTTTCATCTGTGAAGAGCACAGGGCGCCAGTGGCGAATTTGCCAATCTTGGTGTTCTCTGGCAAATGCCAAACGTCCTGCACGGTGTTGGGCTTTAAGCACAACCCCCACCTGTGGACGTCGGGCCCTCATACCACCCTCATGGAGTCTGTTTCTGACCGTTTGAGCAGACACATGCACATTTGTGGCCTGCTGGAGGTCATTTTGCAGGGCTCTGGCAGTGCTCCTCCTGCTCCTCCTTGCACAAAGGCGGAGGTAGCGGTCCTGCTGCTGGGTTGTTGCCCTCCTACGGCCTCCTCCATGTCTCCTGATGTACTGGCCTGTCTCCTGGTAGCGCCTCCATGCTCTGGACACTACGCTGACAGACATAGCAAACCTTCTTGCCACAGCTCGCATTGATGTGCCATCCTGGATGAGCTGCATTACCTGAGCCACTTGTGTGGGTTGTAGACTCCGTCTCATGCTACCACTAGAGTGAAAGCACCGCCAGCATTCAAAAGTGACCAAAACAGCAGCCAGGAAGCATAGGAACTGAGAAGTGGTCTGTGGTCACCACCTGCCGAACCACTCCTTTATTGGGGGTGTCTTGCTAATTGCCTATAATTTCCACCTGTTGTCTATTCCATTTGCACAACAGCATGTGAAATGTATTGTCAATCAGTGTTGCTTCCTAAGTGGACAGTTTGATTTCACAGAAGTGTGATTGACTTGGAGTTACATTGTGTTGTTTAAGTGTTCCCTTTATTTTTTGGAGCAGTATATATAGTCATTGCATAAGTGTTCAGCCCTTTTGTTAAGGCAAGCTGAAATAATTAGCTCAGGAGTAAAATTTGGCTTAACAAATCACAGAATATATAACATGGACTCTATGTGAAATAATAGGGGTTAACATGATTTTCTTATGACTAACCCTTCCTCTGTCCCCATACAGTACATACAACTGTAAGGTCCCTCAGTCAAGTTTTGAATTTCAAGCACAGATTCAACTACAAAGACCAGGGAGCCTATCAAAAGCCTCATTAAATGGCAGTGATTGTTAGATCAGTAACAATATCAAATCAGACATTGAATATCTCTTTAAGCATGGTGAAGTTAATAATTATGCTGTGGATTATGTATTAAACCACCCAGACACAAAGATACATGTGTCCTTCTGAACTGAGTTGCAGGACAGGAATGAAACTGCTCAGGGATGTTACCATGAGGCCATTGGTGATTGTAAAACCATTACAGACTTCAATGGCTGTGATGGGAGAAAACTGAGGATGGATCAACAACATTGTAGTGACTCCACGAGAATGATTTAAATGACAGAGTGAAAAGAATAATACAAATATACAGAATGCCTAAATGCAAAGCCTTATGTTTGGGGCAAATCCAACACAAGACATCGCTGAGTAACTGCCGCCTTATTTTCAAGCATGGTGGTGGCTGCATCATGGTATGGGTATGCTTGACATCGGCAAATACTGAGGAGATTTTTAGGATAAAAAGAAACGGTATGGAGCTAAGCACAGGCACAATTCTAGAGGAAAACCTGCTTCAGTCTGCTTTACAACAGACACTGGGGGAGAATTCACCTTTCAGCAGGACAATAGCCTACAACGCAAGGCCAAATCTACATGAGTTGCTTACTAAGAAGACAGAATGTTCCTGAGTGGCAGTTGACTAAAATATGCTTGAAAATCCATGGCAAGATTTGAAAATTGCTTTGTAGTCATGAGCACCAACATCTTGACAGAGATTGAAGAATTGTGAAAATAATAAAGGGCTAATATTGCACAATCCAGATCTGCAAAGCTCTTCGAGACTTACTCAAGAAGGCTCACAGCTGTAATCATTGCCAAAGGTGTTTCTAACATGTATTGACTCAGGGGGTTGAATACTTATGCAACGACTATATTTTAGTTATTTAATATCTATCAATCTTTATATATAGTAGCCAGCCTTTGCCTTGACTACAGCTTTGCACACTCTTGGCATTCTCTCAACCAGCTTCATGAGGAATGCTTTTCCAACAGTCTTGAAGGAGTTCCAACATATGCTGAGCACTTGTTGGCTGATTTTCCTTCACTCTGTGGTCCAACTCATCCCAAACCATCTCATTTGGGTTGAGGTCGGGTGATTGTGATGTGATTGTGATGCAGGACTCCATCAATCTCCTTCTTGGTCAAATAGCCTTTACACGGCCTGGATGTGTGTTTGGGGTCATTGTCCTGTTGAAAAACAAATGATAGTCCCACATCCCAGCGCAAACCAGATGGGATGGCGTATCACTGCAGAATGCTGTTGTAGCCATGCTGGTTAAGTGTACCTTGAATTCTAAATAAATCAATGACAGTGTCACCAGCAAAACACCCACACACCATCACACCACCTGCTTCATGGTGGGAACCACACATGTGGAGGTCATCCGTTCACCTACTCTGCGTCTCACAAAGACACAGCAGTTGGAACCAAAAATCTCAAATATAGACTCGTTAGACCAAAGGACAGATTTCCACCAGTCTAATGTCCGTTGCTTGTGTTTCTTGGCCCAGGCAAGTCTCTTCTTATTAGTGTTGTCGTGAAGTGACTATCATTCATTTGATGACATGGTATTTATTGAATAATTAGCCATGTTTAATTATTATGTGATTCAATTAATAATGTAACAATTAACTGATTAGTAACCTGGGGCACTACGGGAAAAGTTTGTTTAATGAGTTACCGTTTCCAGAATTAACTCAAGAATATATCAGAATCTCTATCATAGCAGTCAATAATTTCCTTATATCAGCAGACATGCCAACATGCACGTATTTTGCACGCAATTCTTTGTCCATGTACGAGATCCGAGTTAAAGGTACGCAGAAATGAATAGGGCCCGATTTCTATTTAATAAAAAAAAAAAAATGGAATAAAAAATAAATCCACTGACTGTCAGCTGTATGTAAACACTAATTGTTTCAAGCTAACGTTAGCGAACATAAGGACATTGTGGGCTCTAAAGTGCCAGCAGGTCACTCGCATTTGCTAGTGAAAGGAATTAAATGCAAATACAAAAAATAACTGGTCGCATTTGTGAGAGTGTGATATACATATAATTCTGCGTCCCGTTAGTTGTATTTTCCATGTAACATTACGAGGATCTCGCAACCTGAGACTCCTACTGTAATTATGATCAACGTCACAAAAAGCATTACAAAAGTATAATAAAAAATAAATAGAAACATCTTGGCATTAAATGTTGGGAGTTTAGAAGACTGCGCGATGAAGAATGAATGAGTGTCCGGTATCAGCTATAGAGGCAATGCTTCTAAAATGCCTTTGCACTACATTTGAGAGATTATCAATTTCGAAAATCTGAAATGATGTATGCGCTGTAAAGAAATACAATAGGCACCTTTACATATACTGAAACACTGTATTATTCTAGCGAACAGTGTTCAGATTCCCTTTGCGGTAGCCTACTTAAGCTTTGTGTAGCCAGTTTGCGGCCTGTGTTGATGCGATCATTTGTTTTTGTTTTTATGTTTTCAAAATTATTTTGCTTTTAGTGTTGATTAGGAACTGTGTCTAAAAAACCAAAACTTGTGAGCTGGCCTTAGTGATTGGCCCTGTTTGAGAGGTGACAAGCGTTCCTCTGCTATAGAGACTAAACTTGGGGGCATGTGCTAAGAAAAACGTTATAGATAATTATCTCCATTCTACACTGTCTGTATGTTTATTCCATTACATGTACAATCTTTGCTTATTCCACAAAACATATATTTATTTTATATGTTCTGTACTTATCAGTATGAATCTCTTATGTTTTGTAAACACCTTTTCAAAGGACTGAACTGAACCAGGTGTGATTCATAATGTTTATGTGTTGATGATCTCCGTTGGGTATCTCTGTTGGATGTCTTCGGATTAGCCTGGTCTTTAAAAAATGTAGATAAAAAAAATATGTACCCCTTTTTTCTCCCCAGTTTCGTGGTATCCAATTGGTAGTAGTTAGTCTTGTCTCATCACTGTAACTCCCGTACGGACTCGGGAGAGGCGAAGGTCGAGAGCAATGCGTCCTCCGAAACACATACCAACCAAGCCGCGCTGCTTCTTGACACAATGCCCATCCAACCCGGAAGCCAGCCGCACCAATGTGTCAGAGGAAACACCGTACACCTGGCGACCTGGTCAGCGTGCACTGCACCCGGCCCACCACAGGAGTCGCTAGTGCACGATGAGGCAAGAATATCCCTGCCGGCCAAACCCTAACGATGCTGGGCCACTTGTGCGCCGCCCCATGGGCCTCCCTGTCGCGGCCAGCTACGTAAAGTATGCAAACAAGTACACAAACTCTTCAAGTTAAAATGTTTTCGTTATAACATCTTCATTTAACTTTTCATAACATCATCAAATAGACATTTAATTTTCATATTCCATCCATCATGATTCCCATCCATTCGGATGATGAAATATATTGTCCCAGAGTCCATTTATTTGATCTAGTTTTGGGCTGTAAACCCATAAGGCACAAAGACAGTCCAGACACCCATACTAGGTGTCATAAAACCCCCACATTCAACCCTCCCCCCTCTGTGGGAGGGAGAGATCTCTGTCAAGCTGATCCACCGTAGCCTGATCCTTTGACCCTCCCAGGAGTAATGACAGTGTCCTTTAGTAGTGGTTTCTTTGCAGCAATTTGACCATGAAGGACTGATTCATGCAGTCTCCTCTGAACAGTTGATGTTGAGATGTGTCTGTTACTTGAACTCGTTGAAGCATTTATTTGGGCTGCAATCTGAGGTGCAGTTAACTCTAATTAACTTATCCTCTGCAGCAGAGGTAACTCTGGGTCTTCCTTTCCTGTGGCGGTCCTCATGAGAGCCAGTTTCATCATAGCGCTTCATGGTTTTTGTGACTGGACTTGAAGAAACGTTCAAAGTTCTGGATTGACTGACCTTCATGTCTTAAAGTCATGATGGACTGGCGTTTCCCTTTGTTTATTTGAGCTGTTCTTGCCATAATATGGTCTTGGTCTTTTACCAAATAGGGATATCTTCTGTACACCACCCCTACCTTGTTACAACACAACTGATTGGCTCAAACGCATTAATAAAACGGCAAGAAGTTCCACAAATGAACTTTTAACAAGGCACACCTGTTAATTGAAATGCATTCCAGGTGACTACCTCATGAAGCTGGTTGAGAGAATGCCAAGAGTGTGCAAAGCTGTCATCAAGGCAAAGGGTGGCTATTTTGAAGAATCTCAAATATAAAATATATTTTGATTTGTTTAAAACTTTTTTGGTTACTACATGTGTTATTTCATAGTTGTGATGTCTTCACTATTATTCTACAATGTAGAAAATAGTAAAAATAAAGAAAAACCCTTGAATGAGTAGGTATGTCCATACTTTTGACTGGTACTGTATATTTAACCTAAATGTCCACAAAATATATAAGTATGAGAATACTTTCAAAAACGCATGTGAACAAAAATTAGCATATTACCCAGCAGCCTTTTCTTCAACTGAAGTTTTGATTTATAATCTGATAGAGTTACTCATTTAGCTTATTAAAATGTTTTGATGTTAATTTTCAAACTGAATATTATTTTACTTTTACATATTACACATTATTGAAATGTTAATTTATTACAGTAATATGAACATCTAACGTGTGAAATGCCAATGGTGCACAGTTCTCAATATTGTTTCTTTTAAATTGTTGCTCCAGCCACAACTGCTTTGTAAATATCATGTTAACATTTGCTGAGAAGACACCTTGGTCAATCAAGGTAACCTTTACATGGCTGATGTAGGTAATTAGTAGAAGTGTATTTGTAAAAGTATACTTGAAACATTATAAATACACTTTTTTGTCAAGAAAATACAGGACTTCTAATTTAAATACCTTTTATTATAATTCAAATTTATGTTAAATATATATATATATATATATATATATATATATATATATATATATATATACATATGTCCTCTGGTCTGATGAAACAAAAATATAACTGTTTGGCCATAATGACCATCGTTGTGTTTGGATGAAACAGGGGGAGGCTTGCGAGATTAAGAACACCATCCCAACCGTGAAGCCCGGGGGTGGCAGCATCATGTTGTGGGGGTGCTTTGCTGAGGAGGGACTGGTGCACTTCACAAAATAGATGGCATCATGAGGAAGAAAAATTATGTGGATATATTGAAGCAACATCTCAAGACATCAGTCAGGAAGTTAAAGCTTGGTTGCAAATGGGTCTTCCAAATGGACAATGACCCCAAGCATACTTCTACATTTGTGGCAAAATCACAAAGCCCTGACCTCAATCCTATAGAACATTGGTGGGCAGAACTGAAAAAGTGTGTGCGAGCAAGGAGGCCTACAAACCTGACTCAGTTACACCAGCTCTGTCAGGAGGAATGGGCCAAAATTCAGCTTTTGGAAGGCTACCCAAAACATTTGACCCAAGTTAAACAATTTAAAGGCAATGCTACCAAATACTAATTGAGTGTATGTAAACTTCTGACCCACTAGGAATGTGATGAAAGAAATAAAAGCTGAAATAAATCATTCTCTCAACTATTATTCTGACATTTCACATTCTTAAAATAAAGTGGTGATCCTAACTGACCTAAGACAGGGAATTTTTACTAGGATTAAATATCAGGAATTGTGAAAAACTGAGTTAAATGTCTTTGGCTAAGGTGTATGTAAACTTCCGACTTCAACTGTATATACTGTATTCTACTGCTGTACACACCCATTCTATTCATAAGCTGTCCATAATGTCTATACACACCATCATGTACAGTGGCAAGAAAAAGTATGTGAACCCTTTGGAATTATCTGGATTTCTACATAAATTGGTCATCAAATTTGATCTGATCTTCATCTAAGTCACAACAATAGACAAACATAGTGTGCTTAAACTAATAACACAATGATTGTATATTTCTTGTCTATATTGAGTACATCATTTAAACATTCACAGTGTAGGTTGGAAAAAGTATGTGAACACTTAGGCTAATGACTTCTCCAAAGGCGAATTGGAGTCGCTTATCTCCCTAGGAGTTGCTACTCTCCCTAGGAGTGGCCGTCCTGCAAAGATGACTGCAAGAGCACAGTGCAGAATGCTCAATGAGGTTAAGAAGAATCCTAGAGTGTCAGCTAAAGACTTACAGAAATCTCTGGAATATGCTAACATCTCTGTTGACGAGTCTACAATACATAAAACACTAAACAAGAATGGTGTTCAAGGAAGGACATTACGGAAGAAGCCACTGCTGCACGTCCTGAAGTTTGCAGAAGTGCACCTGCATGTTCCACAGCTCTACTGGCAAAATATTCTGTGGACAGATTAAACTACAGTTTAGTTGTTTGGAAGGAACACAACACTATGTGTGGAGAAAAAAAGGCAAAGTATGGTGGAGGGAGCATCATAGTTTGGGGCTGCTTTGCTGCCTCAGGGCCTGGACAGCTTGCTATCGTTGACGGAAAAATGTATTCCCAAGTTTATCAAGACATTTTGCAGGAGAATGTCAGGGTGATGCAACAGGACAATGACCCAAAACACAGAAGTAAACCAACAACAGAATGACTTCAACAGAAGAAAATACGCCTTCTGAAATGGCGCAGTCAGAGTCCTGACCTCATCCCGATTGAGATGCGGTGGCATGACCTCAAGAGACTAGTTCACACTAGACATCCCAAGAATATTGCTGAACTGAAACAGTTTTGTAAAGAGGAATGGTCCAAAATTCCTCCATACCGTTGTGCAGGTCCGATCCGCAACTACAGAAAATGTTTGGTTGAGGTCATTGCTGCCAAAGTAGGGTCAACCAGTTATTAAGTCCAAGGGTTCACATACTTTTTCAACCCTGTACTGTGAATGTTTACACGGTGTGTTCAATTAAGACATGATAATGTGTAATTGTTTGTGTGTTATTAGTTTAAGCAGACTGTTTGTCTATTGTTGTGACCTAGATGAAGATCAGATCAAATTTTATGACCAATTTATGCAGAAATCCAGGTATTTCCAAAGGGTTCACATACTTTTTCTTGCCACTGTACATATATATTTATATTCCGGACTATGACATTGCTCGTTTTTTCTTAATTCCTTTCTTTTTGTTTTGGGGATTTGTGTGTATTGTTGGGTATTACTGCACAGATGGTGCTAGGAGTCATTTCGCTACACCCATGATAACATCTGCAAAATATGTATACGCGACCAATTCAATTGTATTTGATTTATAGAAAGTGTGAAGGTATGAATATGAAATTGCATTTCCCCTTTGATAACAAAAACAGATGACTTCATAATGAGTTCTAAGAAAGTACTGGCATCTAAAGGAATCATGGGACATTCTTTGTCTCCGCTTGCAGACAGACACCTCCATTCCCATTTTATCTCGGTGGGTGTTCATGGCTGCACCAGTCACACGCTCGCTTCTCTGCTGTCCACTCCCCTCTCCCAAACTGATAATACGGTGCCCCATCACATCCTAGACAGAACATTTAGATAAAACCTGGACATCGGCTTCTTTTTCCACACTCAGATAACTGACAGAGAAAAGGCAGCTAGTCTCAAAGATATCTGGCCTTATTTTTTGTCTGGAGAACTGACCTCTAGGCCCTCTTCGGGCTAGGTGTCCCACTAGCGGGACAACTTCCGGTGAAACTGGAGGGTGCACAATCCAAATAAATAATCATAAAAATTATGGATATTAAACATTTAGGTACATATAAGTGTCTTATATCAGTTGAAAGCTTAAATTCTTGTTAATCTAACTGCACTGTCCGATTTACAGTAGCCATTACAGCGAAAGCATGCCATGCGATTGTTTGAGGACAACGCCCCAAATCAAAATATTTTTCCACATGAACAGGTTTCATAAATTCACAAGTAGCGATTAAATATTCACTTACTTTTTGAAAATCTTCCTCTGATTTGTCATCCGAAGGGTCCCAGCTATAACACGTAGTGTCGTTTTGTTAGAAAAAAATCCTTCTTTATATCCCAAAAAGTCTGTTTAGTTGGCGCCATCGATTTGAGTAATCCACTCGTTCAACATGCAGAGAAAAGAATCCGAAAATCTACCCCTAAACTTTGTTTCAACAAGTCAAAATACATTTCTATTCACTCATCAGATACCCTAAAATTTAATCAAACTACAATATTTCTTACGGAAAGAAGTATGTTCAATAGGAAACCGATTTTAGCAGGTGCGTTCTGTCTTCATCGTGCGCATATACGAATTTCCAAGACTGTGTCCCTGTACTAAAACTGATATTACTTATTCGTTTTGGAAGTTACAAGCCTGAAACCTTGAACATAGTCTGCTGACACGCTGTGGAATCCATAGGAATTGCATCCTGGGAGCTAGAATTCAGTATGCCCCTATACTTTCCATTGTAAGAGCATGGGCTCTCAAAAAAAGACAATTTCCTGTTGGTTTTTCTTTGGATTTTCTCCTACCATATCTATTGTGTTATATTCTCTTACATTATTTTAACATTTCTACAAACTTCAAAGTGTTTTCTTTCCAATGGTACAAAGTATATGCATATCCTGGCTTCAGGGCCTGAGCAACAGGCAGTTTACTTTGGGCACGTCCTTCAGGCAGAAATTGAGAAAAAGGGGCCTCGGGAATAGCTCACAAAATTGCAACCTCCCACTCTTTTGTTGATGGACTCACTACAATAAGTCATATGTCAGAGGTGAGGACTTGGTGATGTCATAGTGGAGCGTTAGCTCTGAGCATGACTAGATGAGTGACACATAGCATCCACATGGCGTCACGTCTGCTCCACGTCAACATCCAGACCATCCATCTAGATAGTTCCTAAAACAACCACACGTTCTTTTCCTTCTCTAATGAAAGGGAAAAGGATTGGATCGGAAAGCAATTTAACCGCTGTATACGTAAAGCATCTGTTCTATTCGTCCATTCATCCTCCACTCCTATATCCCAAGGATTACTGTATTGAAACAACTTGTACACATCTTGATCCAATCAAATACCGTAAGCAATAGGAACTTCACTTACATTTACATTTACATTTAAGTCATTTAGCAGACGCTCTTATCCAGAGCGACTTACAAATTGGTGCATTCACCTTATGATATCCAGTGGAACAACCACTTTACAATAGTGCATCTAAATCTTTTGGGGGGGGGGGGTTAGAAGGATTACTTTATCCTATCCCAGGTATTCCTTAAAGAGGTGGGGTTTCAGGTGTCTCCGGAAGGTGGTGATTGACTCCGCTGTCCTGGCGTCGTGAGGGAGCTTGTTCCACCATTGGGGTGCCAGAGCAGCGAACAGTTTTGACTGGGCTGAGCGGGAACTGTGCTTCCTCAGAGGTAGGGAGGCGAGCAGGCCAGAGGTGGATGAACGCAGTGCCCTTGTTTGGGTGTAGGGCCTGATCAGAGCCTGAAGGTACGGAGGTGCCGTTCCCCTCACAGCTCCGTAGGCAAGCGCCATGGTTTGTTTTCCCGATCCTTGAGTGAAGAACCATAGAAATGTCCATTGTAAATGGTAGTCAGCCCTAGGGAGTGGAGACCTATATTTACATGCAGACAGAGAGAACAGAAAGGCCCGAGGTGGCCCCCATATCTATGCTCTTGATAAACCAGGGCTCCACACTCCCTTGCCCCAGCAGCTGCAATTTATGCTGTTACCAGTCTACCACTATATTATACTTTTGGATTGCTTCTAAACCCAACAAAACTAGCATACCATTCTAAAATGTGCATACAATAATTGACAGTTGATGCTCCAACCTTAGAGAATCTCTTGGAAACCTGCTTCTCCATATCTAGATGTGTTTGGTTACCCATACCTCTTCTGTGAGTCAGTTCCTAAAAAACCTTGCTGTGCTGTTTGACTTGACACACCAAGGATTCTAATGTACAGGATGCACTTATAGAACATTCTGCTTTTATGAGTTTAAAGAAACAAGTTACTGGTGAGTTGTGCTTGCACACACACACACACAGTGGCAAATACAAACAGAATAATGTGATATGCTTCCCCATGTGATATCAATAATGTAGAGTGAAATGCTACTCTAGGCTCATGGTGCCTCCAACATAGTTCACAATTATATATTGATGCTATAGGTGATATCATACGATCGTATATTACAAAAGCGCCTGAGTAGGATTGTCCTGTCCTGCTGAAGTTGTTTGTGTCAGCGTGCAGGTTGCCTTACTCCCACCGTTGCCATGGCAGATTGAATTAGCCGCAGCAGTGCTCTTGTATTTAGACTACAGCTCATACATACAGCTCTGTGCTTGATAAAATCTCACATGTATGTGTGTGTGACCAGTGTCACGACCTTGACAACAGGAGGTCAGTAGAATACATAGATCCTCTATGTTAACTCAACACATGGTATGTACAGTGTAGCAGTTTTGGGTGGTGGACCATTCTTGATACACATGGGAAGCTGTTGAGCGTGAAAAACCCAGCAGCGTTGCAGTTCTTGACACACTCAAACCAGTGTGCCTGGCACCTAGTACCATACCCTGTTCAAAGGCACTTAAATCTTTTGTCTTGCCCATTCACCCTCTAAATGGCACACATACAAATTACATTTCTCAATTGTCTCAAGGATTAAAAATCCTTCTTTAACCTGTCTCCTCCCCTTCATCTACACTGATTGAAGTGAATTTAACAGGTGACATCAATAAAGGATCATAACTTTCACCTGGATTCACTTGGTCGGTCTATATCATGGAAAGACCAGGTGTTTGTTTTGTACACAATGTAAACTCTAGCTCTACATGACTCTGGATAGAACATCTACAATGTTTTGTAGTAATGTCTCATTCTACGAAAACATGTAATCTCTTCCTTGCCTTCAAAGACATGCATAAACAAGCAGCCCTGTGATTGCAAGCCACCTCTAGGCTGAAGGTCTGTGCACCTCAACCCCTTTCTCCCTGCCCGTGTAGCTAACCACTTTGGCTGTTGCAGTGTACTTTTATTGATTGGGGTTTACATTCAAACACCAGATGTCAGGTTAGGTGCACTACTTTTCATGGTTTAATTACACAAATCATTGTGTTTTGAGTCTTTCTATTTTTACGGTGTAGTATTTTTCCCAGGCTGGGACACACAGTGCAGTGAGTGCACCCAGTATGCATACATAACTGTAAATATATACAAAATGATCAACAACTTACATCACTACATTAAACATGTCTAACAAAACCAAACACAGGTAAATAGAACCTCTTGTTGTTTCTGTCCATGACGATGACATCACTCTCAGAGGTGCAGTCACAACATGTAGAGATTCACACAAGCAAACCATTAAGTAATGTAGCGATTTTAGTGAAAAGGGGGGTTACATGCTTTTCAAAACATTTTATTCAAATGTGTGTGAACCTGTAAAGCAGAGGTAACATCCCATGCCTGTCCTATAAAAGTGAACCCTATACTGTATTTTGTTGTTGATGGCCTCTGGTCATGGGTACTAAAATGTAATGAAACTCTCTCACAGCCATAAACATAACAGTAACATGGGGTGGGAAATCACAGATGAATTTAGGATATTGACATCAATTAGCAACAAATGAAAACAGTGGTCTGTCACCAAGTCCTGTTCGAAAGTGTTAAATTCAGCACACTCCTCCGAAAGCTAGGAAGGAATGGTCGGAGCTTACACACCACAATGAGAAAGCTGTCAATGCCACTATCAGCAAGCCAGTAATTAATGAATGCCTTAGTCAGACTTCCAACACCGTTGGGAGGAGGATCTCAGTTACAGATGATAAAACTCTCAATATAACAGCACAAACTACGTTTTAGAAAAATGCCTTTGACAGGATTTACGGTCAACTGTGATCCAAACACAATGTGACATGGGAGAGTCAATAAAGTTTGGCACACGAAAAGCTCAGCTTGTAAGGGAACGTATTAGAAGTTAATGGAATATTCTACATAGTTTGTACTGCTGCGCAGTTATGTCCACACATTTCCATGTACGCACATCACAGGAAAGGAAGAGGATTCACTGACTCCTAATAGGTTCGAAACAATTTCCTCCATCAATCAAAGGTTTGGTTTAGATGTTTTGGCTCTAATAACACTATTGTACTATTTATTTGTAAAGCAGGTCCCCACACAGAAGTTATAGAACAGCCAACAGGCATCAATGGTGAAGTGACATATTAGTCAGACCTTCAGAATTTAGGACAATTTGGCAAGTAGGCAAGTGTCCTAGGAAGACAAGGGACAGGTAGGATACCCAGTGACACAAATGCCCGTCTCAAAAACTGCTCATCTCTATGCCTATACAATTACAAAGCAATTACTAAACAAATGATTATTCTGAAACAAAAATGTTGTTACTGAAGTAATGACAGTGTTATTACACAGGCATATGAGCAATTTAATATAAAGTCTTAACGCTGTTCCTGTGTGGTACTTGCTGAACTAGTCACACCACTTGAAACACGTTTAAAGGTGAAACCACTGCTTACATATTGTTATCATAAAGATTAAGCCACAATTTTTATTTTTATTTTATTTCACCATTATTTAACCAAGTTAAAGCTCAGACACACCGGTAGGATTGTCAAATGTTTTCCCGCCGACAGTACTTAGCACCTCTAAAGAGAGTGTCGGCAGTCAGTCCCTTTAGTGTTCACACAGCAAAGACCTTGAAGTCGTCAGCTGCTCAGCGTGGTGAAAATAATCCAAACCAGACGGTGGCAGTAGCGTTGTTTGGCAATACATGTCCATGTGTGTTGCTTAGTTTATGGTCTAGATTTCAATGTTAGCTAGCTAGCTGCACTAATGTTGCTATTTTGTAGAAATCCCTTGTTGATACTAGTCAGATGGCCACAACTAGATAAGTATCTAGCAAGATGACAAAGAAACAATTTAAATGACTCTCCATAATCCCATACTGCCAGTGCCAGCCCATAGCCAAATGTTTAGCTAGCTAACTAATGCTAGCATATTCGCTAGCTAGTACAACATAGTATCAGTACCAATGGTATCTAAAGATCCCTGCTTGACTTCCAGCATGCCCAACTTCTCATCATCCCAAACTCCCAGATATGTGTATGCTTTGACTTGCTCTATGGAATGATCTCTAAGGTAGTAATGATGGTTTTAGTATTTAGTTATGGAAAATACCATGCATTGGCATAGGACCAAAAAAGCTCTGAAGTCGACACTTGTGTGCTGCTTGTTTACATTGGCCCACAGCACAGCTACCCGCATGAGGGATGCACTATGTACTATCCCGTCCTAGGTCTAACAAGAATTGTTGCTGTTTTCGTTAGGTTTACATAATTAGCATTCAGCCATTTAGCTGTGACAAAGGCCCCAGACATGGAGAAGAAGTCAACATTCAGGGACTATTGTTGCATTAACATGTTTATCACAATCTAAACTGCAATTAGGAATACCTTTTGACTTGTTATACTTTTCTGCGATATGCTGTCAGAGGCAATTAAATCTCTCTTGACGCCAGCCCAAATTAAACTCATGCTCTGTCAAACTCAGTTCCCTATAAAATACAGAAATACAGTATACACACCAGTACATTAAGAGTTAAATATTTCACTACATACATACAGTATAACAAATGAGGTGTAATCATTGAAAGTGAAGAAAAAAAATCCTGAATAGACTATGGTAGGACCCCAAATACATAGCAGTTTCCTTTGCAGCTGCAATAAATGCATTCAGGTCATATTTCTGTGGGATTGAACAAATAACTGTAGAGGTTGTGCGAGTTCTGCGTCTAGGAAAACTGTCTGACTTCCTCAAACTGTCCATGGCAGCCTGAAGAAAACATAATGTTGATGAAGATGTCAGATTAGAGTCTGATGAGTTCTTAGAAAAGGAAAATAGAAAAGTATAGCATTGTACGAGTGATCCTTCTCTACAAGTCCTGCTCAGATTTCCCTTGAGCACGTTTTCCCCTCCCTCTCTGAGTGTGTTCGTGAGAAGACGGTGCAACAGAAAGTTGTCAGGGCAGAGCCGCCACACGAGATATACTGTTCTATAACAATAACACTACGGCAGCTCCTCTTACCTCTGTAAACCTTGATGTCTGACTGACATAGAAACGTGTAGTAGGCAATCAACAGAGCCAGGAGAGGCACACATTCAAACACAACAACATATCACAGTATTCTATGACATAGTGAACAGAGCATATAGACGTTATAATTTATGACACATTTACTTTTGCATTTTGCATAATGCTATTTCCCCCACACTAAAAAAATGATAAGAAACATAAAAAATGCTTCATTTTGAATCACTTGAAATGTTGATACATAAAGAGACGTAACATATTATAAGCCTTATTATGAGACATTATAAAGTCTCATATAGTACATGCTTATAATAAATTGCAATGCTTTAAAGAAAGTGTTACTTATACTCCTAATAGCCAAGTATTTCTTAAGTGTATTCCTGTCTTTAGAAATGAACTGAAGAGTGCGGGTCTAGTTCTGTTGTGAGGGGTGTGTTTGTAAATGTGTACGTGTTAGCGTGCGAGAGTCGGGAGATTACAGAGCCCCCGTGTGTGTTTATCCTGCTGCGACCTTGCCAATCCAGTTTGCCGTGTTCTATTCAGCTTGACACAAAATCCATTTCCTGGTTACATAAACGAATGTAAACAATGAGCCCTCCTGTAAAAAAAGGCACTGTCACGTTCTACAGAGCACAATACTTTTATCAATGGAAACACAAGAGGGTAAAAATGTCGCACCATTTATAAATCCACCATAAATCCACCATATGTACACAACTACTAGGTAATGTATTCCTGAGCAAACATAGGCCCCTTCAAAGGCTGAACATAGTGTCATAAAATCACTTAGCTCTCAGCCATAGTGCCAACACGTGCTGCACAATCACTGATGGACTATTATCAATAAACTTTTCAATAAATGCATATAGACCAAAATGTAATTGGAAAAAAATGCACATACAAAAACAAAAAGCGTACACACAAGCGTACACACAAACACAGTTTTGAAATGTTATTCTTGTGGCAACCAAAGAATTGATTCTAATCCTAACCGTAACCCCAAAGCCATAAAACCATATCTAACCGTAACTCTTAACCATAACCGTAACCCCTAACCTTAATTGTAACTCTAATTGTAACCCTAACCCTGAAATAGCATTTTTCCTTGTGGGTCCGGCAAAATGTCCCCACCAGTGGAGACTCCTCCTCAGAGGAAGAAAATTACCATCCTCCTCAGTGAATTTTTATAAAAATAAAAATAGTGAACCATTTAAAAAGTTTTATTTTTTGTTAAAACTATACTAAATATATTCACTTTACTAAATAATTGATTAAAACACACTGTTTTGCAATGGAGGTCTACAGTAGCCTCAACAGCACTCTGTAGGGTAGCACCATGGTGTTGACTTTAATACAAAACCTAGGAGGCTCATGGTTCTCATCCCTTTCCATAGACTTACACAGTAATTATGACAACTTCCAGAGGATGTCCTCCAACCTGACAGAGCTCTTGCAGCATGAACTGACATGTTGTCCACCCAATCAAAGGATCAGATAATTAATCTAGTACTGAAAGCATAAGCTACAGCTAGCTAGCACTGCAGTGCATAAAATGTAGTGAGTAGTTGACTCAGAGAAAGAAAGACAATAGTTGAACAGTTTTCAACAAATGAATTACTTAAAAAATTAAGGAGAAGCAAGAGCTCTCTCTCTCGCTCTCTCGCCATGTGTCACCTCAAAATTATCTTGACCTGTGTGCGCCAACGTTGCAAACTTCCATTCATAGGCCAGGTTGTAGCAACCTCATGATGGATACAGGGAAGATTTGAGTATCATGTAGTAGACTGCTACGCCATCTTGTTTATCCAAGATGGCGTAGCAGTCGGTCGTGTGTTTGTCTTTGTCTTATCCCGTGTCTGATCCCGTGTAAATAGACGTTTTTTTTCTTTTCTCGTAGACATTTTAATCTCACTTTCTATCTACGAATGAAATATACTTTCTGTTACGGCTGTCGTTGAGAGGGTACCAAAGCGCAGTGTGGTAAGTGTTCATTATTATTTTTTAAAACAATGAAACACTAGAACAAAGCCAAACAGTTCTTTCAGGTCACATACAAAACATAAAACAACTACCCACAAACACAGGTGGGAAAAGGCTGCCTAAGTATGATTCCTAATCAGAGACAACGATAGACAGCTGCCTCTGATTAGGAACCAAACTCGGCCCAACACAAAGAAATACAAAACATAGAATGCCCACCCCACACCCTGACCGAACAAAATAGAGAAATAAACCCTCTCTCAGGTCAGGGTGTGACACTTTCCTGCAACCCGCCTCACCCAATGTGGTACGGACCTGTATTCCTTATAACTGGAACCTCCATCAGGAGCTAGCCAGCTAACTAGCTACTAGTCTTTGTTAGCCACGGCTAGCGGTCTTCACCTTTTAGCTCTGACACTGCCAGCTTTAGCTCGAACAATACATGCCAGTCTGCACAGCGCGATATCAACCCAGAGCATGTCGGACTGCTTCTCCCTACCACATCACCGGATTCCTGCCACTTTGGATCATTACACCGAGTCATCGCAGCTTGCTAGCTGCTACCGAGTGGCTACTGTTAGCTATCGCCTCTGTCCCGAAGCAAGCACCAGCTAGCCTTGATCTAGCCATGAACTAGGTCCATATACCAGCTAATTCTAGGGCTACAATACCTCTTTTGCCAATTGGCCTGGACCCTTTGTCGTCGACACGGAGCCCGCCGATCCATCACGACTGGTCTGCCGACGTGGTCACCCGATGCGGTCTCAACGGGCTTTTCCGTTGCGATGTCACGGAAGACCCATCTTCTTGCCCCGGCCTGCAAGCTGTCCAAGCGCCGTGTCTCCCACTCGCCTAGCGTAGTACTGACTACTGAACGGTTCCCTGATTCACCTATTGCTGTTCTTTGGACCCTATGATCACTCGACTACACAGCTGATGGCACCTGGACTGTTTCAAAAACACGGTACCTCATTTTGTTTATCTGTCGGCCCCAGCCTCAAACTCAGGTCCTGAATGTACCTCACTGACCCACTCTGCCCATTCATCGCCATTTACCTGTTGTTGTCTTAGCTCTCCTGATCAACACCTATGACTGCTTTATGCCTCTCACTAATGTCAATATGTCTCTCTCTAATGTCAATATGCCTTGTCTACTGCTGTCTCGGCTAGTCCTTATTGTTTTATTTCACTGTAGAGCCCTCAGTCCCGCTCACCTTGCCTTAGATAGCTCTTTTGTCCCACCCCCCACACATCCGGAGACCTGACCTGGCTTAACTGGTCCCACCAGAGACGAAACCTCTCTCATCGTCACTCAACGCCTAGGTTTACCTACACTGTACTCACATTCTACCATACCCATGTCTGTACATTATGCCCTGAATCTATTCTACCACGCCAAGAAATCTGCTCCTTTTTTTCTTTGTCCCCAATGCACTAGATGACCAGTTCTTATTGCCTTTAGCCGTACCCTTATCCTACTTCTCCTCTGTTCCTCTAGTGATGTAGAGGTTAACCCAGGCCCTGAAGACCCCAGTTCCACATCTATTCCCCAGGTGTAAACATTTGTTGACTTCTGTAACCGTAAACACCTTGGTTTTATGCATTTTAACATCAGAAGCCTGGTCACCATAGCAACACCCACCCGTAGCACGCGCTCCAGCAGGTATATTTCACTGGTCATCCCCAAAGCCAATTCCTCCTTTGGCCGCCTTTCCTTCCAGTTCTCTGCTGCCAATGACTGGAACGAATTGCAAAAATCACTGATGCTGTAGACTTATATCTCCCTCACTAACTTTAAGCATCAGCTGTCAGAGCAGCTTACCAATCACTGCACCTGTACACAGCCAAACTGTAAATAGCCCACCCAACTACCTCATTCCCATATTGTTATTTATTTTTGCTCTTTTGCACCCCAGTATCTCCACTTGCACATCATCATCTGCAAATCTATCACTCCAGCGTTAATGTTAAATTGTAATTATTTTGCCACTATGGCCTATACCTCCCTAATCTTACTACATTTTCACACATTGTATATAGATGTTTCTATTGTGTTATTGACTGTATGTTTGTTTATCCCATGTGTAACTCTGTGTTGTTGTATGTGTCGCACTGCTTTGCTTTATCTTGGCCAGGTCGCAGTTGTAAATGAGAACTTGTTATCAACTGGCCTACCTGGTTAAATAAAGGTTAAATAAAGAAAATATATTTTAAAAAGTAGCCTAAACCTATTGATGTTAAATTGAACTGGGTGAATGCAATATGAATGACAGTCATCCAATTTGCTGTAATTGAAAATAAGGCAATACTCGTAAAAAAAATAATCATCCTCCCTCATCTTAAACGGCACGAACACCGCTGGTCACCACCTGTCAGAATTTTCCTTGTTTTACTATCCTTGTGAGGACTTCTGGTACCCACAAGTATAGTTAAACAAACACACACACACACACACACACACACACACACACACACACACACACACACACACACACACACACACACACACACACACACACACACACACACACACACACACACACACACAACTGCTCTTCTCTCTCTCTGCTACAGATAGGAGCCAATCTAAACACTCGGGGAGGAAGCCTGGGTTCCACAGCATGTAAATGTTGTCTGCCGCTGTCACCATACTTCAAAGCTTGTTGAGACAGAAGTAATCCCGACTAACAGGCCAGCCCTTACCTCCACGCTAGAGTACCAAAGCCATGACAGCCTCTTTATTTGAACTATGAGAAACAAAACAATCCCAGCAGGGCAATCCTTCCTGGCACAACTCTACACACCTTGTTAACTTCTTAGTAACCTCCACAGCAGTGCTCCAAACACTGAAAGAGAGCATCCATGGTTCTCAAGGATATGCAAAAAGGTGTGAAGCTCTAATCTCAATCCTAGAAATGAATAGGAATTTAAATTTAACATAAAACCTTCTGTGCTCATCTTTTTCCAGTTCGGGCCTGTTTAAAGTAGACAGAAATTGAGAGTTTCCAATTTGTCCCTGGAGCTAGGGCAGTGAAAGTGGATTTTGATGAGGTACATTAGGGGTGTATTGGGGAGTAAAGGGTGAGTGTTTGTGGAGGGTCGTGTTAAGGTGTTTCCTCTCCCTTTGATTGGGGCCATGCGAGGGCAGCTGTGTTTCTTCCTTGCACCCTATTCGATCAACCCTTCTGCCATTCCAGGGGAGAGGGGGGAGAGACCAAACAAGGAATACGTTTCATAAGTTTTCATTATATACAGGGAGTGCGGTACCGAGTCATTGTACGGGGGGTACAGGTTAGTCGAGGTCTTATACATGTAGGTAGGGGTAAAGTGAATATGCATAGATAATAAACAGTGAGTAGCAGCAGCGTAGAAAACTGTTTAACAGTCCTATGGCTTAGGGGTAAAAACTGTTAAGGAGCCTTTTCGAACTAGACTTGGTGCTCCAGTACAGCTTGCTGTGCGATAGCAGAAAGAACAGTCTATGACTAGAGTGGCTGGAGTCTTTGACAATTTTTAGGGCCTTCCTCTGACACCGCCTGGTACAGAGGTCCTAGATGGCAGGAAGCGATGTACTGGGCCTGTCATGACAAATGTCCCCCGGCCAAATAGTGCCCCCCTCTACGTCACAATGGGATTCGATATACTATTAGCATCCGTTATTATATCAACACCGTGATGACCTAATGATTACAATTTTGGAGATCATTACGGCCTAAATTACGTTATTTTCATTATCGCTGTGCAAGCAAGGCTGATTTTCGCAACAATTTCGCTATTTAAACAAGTTTTGTTTCGCTAATAAAATGAAAACATTAATTTGAACTACTTTTGGGTACCTTGTTAACATTACAACATGAAATCCATGTCTTAAATGTTGCTACGTTTCGGGAAATGGTAAAGAAAATGTGTAATCGGCTTGACACATTAAAGTTACTTACCTTACAGATCAGGAAGTCAGCTAATTTCCACTACATTTATATGCAAATCCGGTTGATTCATACACTGGCTTGTCTGGCTGTCATGTTTTATTTTAACCTGCCTTTCCCTTGTCTACACTGAAGTAATATAATGTCAGTAGTACTCTATTATGATAAAAAAAAGTATATCTTGCATAGCTCATTAGTACACCCTTGGGGTTGAATATATATGTATCTATTGTAGGTCCTAGGATACAACAAGGAATAATGTGGAACAAATAAATACAATCAAAGGAGAATTTACAATAATGAACACCTTGTGAAACAGCTGTGAAAACCAACCTGGCAATATTTAAGATTATAATGCATACACTTTGATAGTCTTTGGTACAATTGTGTCATTCATTTATTTTCACAGATGTACACTCACATGGCAATCATAGACCAAAATACTGAATTCAGGTGTGTGGAAAATAGAGGAGGTAGTTGCGAGGTTCTGCCTGTCACTTGTTCTCAATAGACAACCAGTGTCAGAAGGGGGATTTGAAGAGGAGACTGCAAAGTCCAGGCACTGCTGCTCTCTTTGTTCTGAGTGTTTGCAGTGCTAGTGTTTTAAGTTCATCTGTGTATCTCACATATTATGTACCCAGTATGATAGAGCAAGAAAACTTTCTGAACAGATAATGACAACAGTAGCTGTAGATGATGTAATGAAAAGTTGGAGGGTGATTGGTAATGGAGGACATCTGGTGGATCCGCGTCTGGGTGTTGGGCAGAACCCCTAGGTCCTGAAGAACAGGAGCAGAGTTAAAGGGAACAGGGTTGGAGACAGAGACGTAAACAAGCAAACACACTTTACTGTGAGAAAATGTGATGGATTAGTGCAGTGTTATAAATGGGAGATATATACTTTTCAACACTTTTGGAAGGTATAGCCTACCTCAAGTTGGTCCCCCTCCGACTCAGAGCACAGAGATTCAGACTGATCCGAACTCACTAGTTCTGGAGGACGGGATACATCCTGGGGCGCAGGTGTTGAAGATGTCCACCATCGCCTTGGAGGTGGCCTCTCTAGTCTCGTCCTTGATGGGTATCATACAAAACAAAAATCTATTTTTGGTTCCAAGCACCCTTTTTAATGGGTTTCAGAAGGGAATTGAGAGTTAAGCACGTGCTCTTCCTTTACTGGGTATTGCCTCCACCCACTTGGTAAAGTGATCGGTCGCCATCACACACCAGCTGTTGCCGTTCCTGGATTTCGTGAAGGGTTCGAGGAGGTCTACCCTTAACATTTAAAGTGTTAGAGAGATGATTACTTT
Organism: Salmo trutta; assembly: GCF_901001165.1. Lineage (NCBI taxonomy): Eukaryota > Metazoa > Chordata > Actinopteri > Salmoniformes > Salmonidae > Salmo > Salmo trutta. Next base: position 23,009,908 of record NC_042974.1, read on the forward strand.
ATTCTTACCCGTATCTGTGTCATACAGTATGCAGATTTTCATATTTGTAAGGACACTGACACAAACACACATTCTATAATATTGAACTCTGCTGTGGTCAAATAAAGAAACCATTACAAAACAACTTATCAGGGCATAATTAGAATTGGGACACTTACTGATCATGTGCCATTGTGAAACAACTTTCACAGTCCTCGCCATCTCAAACTTCTGGCAGGCTAGACAGGGTACTGACCTTTAAGCACAAAGTGACAAATTGAAACATTGTGTGCTCTCAGATATGACTGACATTCATTGAAATCATAATAATTTCAAAGATAATAGATAAACAAACAAAAGGTTTACTTGCCCAGCTGTCCACCTCCTTGACGGTTCCCCATCAGATGAAGCATAGGTTGATTTAGGCAATCATGCGCTTCACTCCGAAATGTCCAGCATGCATCTCGGTCAGCACGGCCTCCTTCTCCTCCTTAGTAGAAATCCCCCTCCTGTGTGGCTGGCCATTCTTTCCCCGTAAGTAGATATGATTGCCTAACAAGTTGGAATAGAAGAGTTGTGGAAATACTCAAGTCTAAGTATATTTGCACTGCTGTCTTTCTCTCTGTTTCTCTCTCTCTCCAGCTCTCTCTCTGTCTGTCTTCTACTCTCTTCCCACCTCCCCCCCTCTCTGTGTCTGTCTAGAGAAGACACCTAGTTAAGGGCATTTGGAATTACCATAATTGCTTACACCTATCCATTTGATTGATCAGGTTTAACTTATAGCTAGACACCTCAATATGACAGTCATATAACTATATCAGTGGAGGCTGCTGAGGGGAGGACGGCTCATAATAATGTCTGGAAGGGAGTCAATTGAATGGTATCAACCACATGGAAACCACATGTTTCATTCCATTCCATTTACTCCATGTTATGAGCCATCCTCCCCTCAGCAGCCTACACTGAACTATATGTATAGCTAGCAACTAGCTAACGTTAGATGGAAAATGGTTGCTAAAAAATGGTTGTACATAGCTAAATCCGTCCAGTTATCTAATTTAAGTTAACTGCTTAACTTTACCCTGAATTGTGAATTTCTCTGAATGTTGCGCCTCTTGTCAAGATCAGTGGTGTCTTCATAGAACTTTGCCTTGTTGGAAAGATAAAAGAAAATTATGCCGTGAAATAGAACTAGAACAGCCCGCATCCTCATTCCTTTGCGACCGCTATGAGGTAAAATAGAGCCAAGCAACCAGCATAGCATGGACACTTGGGTTCATTATGTAATCGGATCAGAATGTTGCAAGTTCTAGCAACAGCCCAAGCAACAAAAGTTGGAACTCATCGAATCCCATTGTGACGTATAGGGGGACACTATTTGGCCGGGGGACACTTTTTGGCATGACAGGCCATACGCACTACCCTCTGTAGCGCCTTGCGGTAAGATGCAGAGCATTTGCCATACCAAGTGGTGATGCAACAAGTCAGGATGCTCTCGATGGTGCAGCTGTAGAACTTTGAGGATCTGAGGACCTGTGCTCGGCCCTCCTTTTCCTATAGTCCATGATCAGCTCACGTTGAGGGAGAGGTTGTTGTCCTGGCACAACTGTAAGAGGTGCGTGACTGGCTGCAGGGAAGTCAGGCGCAGGAGAGCAGAACTGGGTAATAACCGGAGCAGTTTAATATGCAAAAAACCAACGGCACCCAGAACAACAAAATATGGGTACAAAATTACCCGTTGCGAACCAGTCAGAGTCCACAAACACTTTACAACAAACAATTTCACACACAGACATGGGGGAACAGAGGGTTATATACACGACAAGAAATTAGGGAATGGAAACCAGGTGTGTGGGAAAACAAGACAAAACAAATGGAAAATGAAAGGTGGATCGGCGATGACTAGAAGACCGGTGACGTCGACCGCTGAATGCCGCCCGAACAAGGAGAGGAACCGACTTCGACGGAAGTCGTGACAACAACACTGCCAGGTCTCTGACATCCTCCCTATAGGCTCTCATCATTGTCAGTGATCAGGCCTACCATCGTTGTGTCATCGGCAATCTTAATGATGGTGTTGGAGTCGTGCTTGGCCACGCAGTTGTGGGTGAACAGGGAGTACAGGAGAGGCCTAAGCACGCACCACCGAGGGGCCCTGTGTTGAGGATCAGCATGGCAGAAGTGTTGTTGCCTACCCTTACCACCTGGGGGCTTGACAGGAGGTCCAGGATCCAGTTGCAGAGGAAGGTGTTGAATCCCAGGGTCCTTGGCTTAGCGATGAGCTTTGAGGGCACTATGATGTTGAATGCTGAAATGTGGTCAATGAACATCATTCTCACATAGGTGTTCCTTTTGTCCAGGTGGGAAAGGGCAGTGTGCAGTGCAATATAGATTGCATCATCTGTGGATCTGTTGGGGTTGTATGCAAATTTTAGTGGGTCTAGCATTTCTGGGATGATAGTGTTGATGTGAGCCATGATCTGCCTTTCAAAGCACTTCCTTGCTACAGATTTGAGTGCTATGGCCGGAAGTCATTTAGGCAGGTTACCTTAGTGTTCTTGGGCACACTGACTATGGTGATTGGCTTGAAACATGTAGGTATTACAGACTCGGTCAGGGAGAGGTTGAAAATGTCAGTGAAGACAATTGGTCAGCGCATGCTTTGAGTATGCGTCCTGGTAATCTGCCTGTTCCTGCGGCCTTGTGAACGATTGACCTGTTTAAAAGGTCTTACTCACATCGGCTACAGAGGGCGTGATCACAGTCATAAGTATATGAACTGTAAGGATGCCATGCCAAATTTGACTTGGTATACCCCCGTTTTCTTGACATGAGAGCATTTAAGATTTCCTTTAACATATACTACTACATCTTAACGAGTCATAACAGCACAACTGGGCTGAACGTTGCACACAACACATTACATCATGGCTTTGGATCAAAGCTTGCTGTGCCAGTAAAATGTGTTAACAGTCCGTGACCTTCCTGAAAATGTTTAACATATGCACCCTAATTACCTCAAGTCATGAGATGCTCATCAGGAGTCGGCTTGGACAACATACAGGTAACTGACAAAATAATGGAAACACCAACATAAAGTGTCTTTATTGGGCCACCACGAACCGCCAGAACAGATTCAATGCGCCTTGACATAGATTCTACAAGTGTCTGGAACTCTATTGGAGGGATGTGACACCATTCTTCCACAAGAAATTCCATCATTTGGTGTTTTGTTGATGGTGGTGGAAAACACTGTCTCAGGCGCCACTCCAGGATCTCCCATAAGTGTTCAATTGGGGTTTCACCATAGGTTGAAGGTGCTCACTCAGAATGGCTGTCTATTTATTGCCATTTACCTTACCCTCGTGGGTAAGGCTCGTAGGTAAGGTAAATCTAAACCATGCCAGGTAAATGCACCCCACACCATAACAAAGCCTCTAGAACCCTCATCCCTTCAATTGTTTCCATTATTTCAGCAGTTGGTGTAACGTGTACGCTAAGAATCGGGAAGCAAGTACAGGGAGTGAATTTAATAAATAACGGAACATGATATGAAACACAGAAACAGAGTCAATAACGCATGGGGAAAGAACCAACGGGAGTGACAGATATAGGAGAGGTAATCAGGAAGGTGATGGAGTCCAAGTGAGTCTCATGAGGCGCAGGTGTGCGTAATGATGGTGGCAGGTGTGCGTAATGATGGTGGCAGGTGTGCGTAATGATGGTGTACATCGCGCCGGAGCGCCGGAGAGGGGGAGTGGGAGTAGACGTGACAGTTGGCTGTAAATTGGGATGTGATAAAACATTTTAGATAGAGAAAAGGGTATATTAGTTCATTTTTGTTCCTGGAAAATGTGTTATTCAAATAAACTTCATCCGGTATGCTTGAAATGTTTCATGAGTGTTTGACATTGTACATCTATTACCAGCTTATATACACCTCCAATAATATTTATATGATAAACTTGTATTTGTTGTCTTCATGGATCTTTTGCTTATAGCTACAATGTGTCAACTAGCTCATTTAGAGAAACCTGAGGGAACTACAGGGCTAGAGCTTGTGTTATGTTCTAACATTTGACAAATTTAGCATTTATAAATTTCAACTTAAAATGAAAAGTCCCCTCCTATTAGGTTACAAAAGTTTCAAAACACAAACTTTGTACACACTGGAAAGGTGAGAAAAACAGCTAATCAGTGACATAATCAAAGACATTTAGAAAAACCTTAAAAGTTTTGATCTTCCCGTGCCCTTTTTCCATGTACCTCGTTTTAAGGAGCTGTGACATTCTACTGATGTTGTGGCAAAATTGTCTGTGTATAAGACTGACAGTTGAATGAGTTCAAACATAACACCATAGGAAACTTTACAGATAAGTTCTCACCATTTTCCTCTCCTCTTTGGTTGAACATTAGCCCACTTGCCAAACTGTTAAATGTTCACATGGACACTTTTACAATTTTTTTTGCATTGGCTGTAGCGCAATCCACTGAATCCACCACTTTAAGTCATTCGCCTATTCGGTGGACAGGTGCTTCCCAAAGTCACTTTTTGTCAGACATGAGAGGATGCCAAAAAGGAAATTTTCACGAAATCATCTTTAAAGTCTGAATAGTTTAAGCTAGAAATTATTTGGACCCGAGTATCGATAGCTGAGACTCTCACCAGTCTAATAGCAGTAATGCCAAATTCAATATTTCATAAAATAATTTTAAAAAATGGATACCTACAGTGGTCCTAGAATTCTAAATCAAGGCTCAGACTCACAAGGGTTTTTTATGAATGGCATTTAAATGTGTTCATTCATAACATTCCTACCCCTCTCCACCTTCCCTCCTTTCATTGGACTAGCCCCACTGGGGCTCTCTATTACTGTCGGGAGTAATGTGTCTCCTGGCAAACGGGGACGTGGGTGGAAGGGAAGTGCCTTGTTTTCCACTGTGAAAGCTGGGACCTACAGAGGCGAGGTGGCACAACGATGGGGTGTGTGGGTTTCCATGCACGTGTGCGTGTCTTGATAGCAGTAGAGGTGGGGGTCATCGTCTGGCATTGTTTTTTATGCAGCTCCAAAAGTCACACAGCTTCCTTCCTGTAGGGACCGGGCTTGGCTAGCTGAACCATATTGTTGACATCAACATCATACTGATCTGGGTCCACATTAAATGAATGAAAAATAGACCCCTCCTTTGCTCCTCCAGGCCATGAATGCAACAAGGGCAGGACAACAACCACAACAACGTACTCTGACTGCAAGTCACCTCTGAAGAAGTCTCCCAGGTCTGCTATTGACCCCTTGCCTAATGGATGGTTGACCTCAACAATAGGTTTAAGACCAGAGACACTTGGTAAACCACTAAATCTGTCCAAATCTGCCACCACCTGATCAACTCTGAATGCCTTATCAGCAGCAACTAACAGCTCAGAGGAAATATCAATCCCGCTGCCTTAGTGGAACAATAAGCTGAGAACATGCAGTGCCTGAATGGAGACTGGCTGTCAACAGGGAGCTCTCTCTCCAAAGGGGAAATTTCTCTCCCTTCCTCCTGGGGTCCAAAGTCACGCAAGGTGGCTTCACATACAAGCACGAAACTCATGTGAGTCATGAAAGATTCTGAAAGTCAGGGAACAGACTAGAACCCTTCTGCTTCTGGTCCTTTGGACGCTAAGGAGGTATTTTGGCAATGATGACATCAAGGTTTAACGCAAAAGCAACACTGTTAGCCTCCCGAGTGGCGCAACGGTCTAAGGCACTGCATCGCAGGTTGTATCACAGTCGGCTGTGGCCGGGAGACCCATGAGGCGGTGCACAATTGGCCCAGCATTTTTAGGGGAGGGTTTGGCCGGCCGGGATTTCCCTGTCGCTTCGCGCTCTTTGAATCCTGATTGTCAAAGGCTCTCAGTCGGTCGATGCATTCCCCTCAATCAGTATGACAAGAGGATTAACAATGAATCAGTCAACTCTGATCTTTCATTTAATATGGACCCAATCCCCCCAAAAGTCAGTAAACAGCTGAGACATCGGAGAACAGATCATGTATTGTTCCAGGGTCGTCATCTGTATTTTTTCTGAGAAGTTGGATAAAGCTATCTTAATGTTATGAGAACATGACTTCAAATAGAACCATGAGGAAACATTATGTTTAAGTACTGATGTTCCCACAGAAGAACGTTATTTAATAACTTTCTCAGAACAATGAGAACATTACTTTAAATAGAACCATGAGGAAACGTTATGCTGAAGTACTGAAATTCCCACCTCAGAAACATATAGTTCTCAGAACGTTGTGGGTTGTATGCAAAAATAACCATAGGACACTCAAACGCAACTCTGTGTTTTTCCATTGTTCTCCTCTAAATCAGAGACTGATTTAGACCTGGGACACCAGACATGTGCAATTAGTTATCAGGTAGAACAGAAAACCAGCAGGCTCTGGACCTCGTTGGGTAAGTTGAATACCACTGCCATAGGACAACCACGCTCTCACTAAGCTCTAAGAAGCATATGGTTCTCAGAACGTTATGTGCTAGCTGGGACACGACTCATCTCGAGAACACTGCAGATTGTACAACAGACAAGACGACTCAGTACCTTGCGTGACTTCACCTCTGAAGGCTGTGGCCAATCGTGCGTGACTGTCTGTCATCATTACCTGCTTGTAAAAACACCAAAGACGGGCCCAGGGAGGGGGTAGAGGACAGGCTAAGCTTCCCTTTGTAGTGATTATTCACCTCTGACCTCTCACATGGGGGAGACAGATAAACAGAAGAGGGAGACAGCTAAGCTACAATGACAGAGTCGGTTAGGGTTAGAATAGCATCAGTGTCATCATGCAGAGGCTGGATAAGATTAGGGCTCATTAGGCATGGTAACAAGGCTCTCAGTTGCTGCAGAACTATTTTCTCTGTGTGCACAAATGTTAACATTTTACTGCAGTGGGCTAAATCAGGGCAACATAGGGATTCTTGGTAGTCTTAAATCTACTTTGAAACAAAAGAACCCACAGTTATGGGCTTAAAAAAAGAAGACACCTGTACCATATCAGATATAGAGTTTAAATGTATTACATTTTGAGTTTGCATCCCAATATTAAACACAGAAGACTAATATAACAACCATTTGACATAGAAATACCAGATTTGTCAGATTTTTTGTAAATAGCCTAATTATAAATATTAATAACATTCCACATGTGGCCAAAGAGGGCATTCTTGGTCATTGACTGCAAGAAAGGGCTACAGAGTAACCTGCTATCACATGGAACGTCTGAGATTCCTTCAAATGGAGGCAGGGGATCAGCTTTCAGAACAGATCTACTGAAAACAGTCAAGGGCCAAACTAAGATCATGTGGCTTGTAAGTGCTTCCTGAAGGAAGCAACCATTTGAAAAAGAAAAACATTCCTTACTGATTGTTTTGTGCAAATAAAGTAGTGCCAATCATCCATTCTAATGTCCTTTTTCTGACTTGGCAACTGGTTTACAAGTCAAGCTTCAGTCTAGAGGGATCGCTCAAAACAGAAACAATCTACCTTTACATAACCTGTATGATATGCGCAAAATGTGTGTCTGAGACCAGGCAAAAATGATAAACCTTGCTAAATTGCCTCAGACTGGTTTATACATGGCCTGAATATTTATTTTTGTAATCAGTTCACAAAGTACATTTCCAAACAAAGTAGTTCTGGTCTCATTAAGAGCTCTCTTCCATGAATTTCTCTACATGGAAAACACTGACAAGACCTATTATTAGGACAATGACCAGTGGCCACAGCGAAAGAAGGACAAGCGATGACAGCTTTCTTAGCTGACGTGGTTTCGGTCTGTATGTACTGTAGAAGAGCACAAGGCGAGATCCAAATGCAGGCACAGGAGGCAGAGGGTTTAGCTCTGATATTTATTATAACAAAAGGGGTAGGCAAAAGGCAGGTCGGGGACAGGCGAGAGTTCATAAAACAGGTCAGAGTGCAAACAGTACCAGGCGATAGGCAGGCTCGAGGTCAGGACAGGCAGGGGTACAATGATCAGGTCCGAGTTCAAACAGTACAAGGGAAGAGGCAGGCTCGAGGTCAGGACAGGCAGAGTGGTCAGGCAGGCAGGCAGATTCAGCATCAGGACAGGCAAGGGTCAAAAACCAGGAGCGCTAGGAAAAAACAGAGACTGGGGAAAAATAGGCACAAGGAAAACTGCTGGTTGACATGGCAAAACAAGACAAACCGGCACAGAGAGATAGGAAACACAGGGAGAAATACACCAGGGACTAATGGGGAAAACAGGTGACACCTGGAGGTGGGTGGAGACAATCACAAAGACAGGTGAAACAGATCAGGGCGTGACAGTATGGCTGGTCTCCCATTCTTACCAAAGTACCAGGTGTTCAGTCGGCTTCCACAGACTTGTGATAATGTTTCTGCCAATAAAAACCCCAAAAATCTGACATACATGCCGATTCATAATTCAGGGGGGAAAATAGCCTTTTAGTGTGAGGATGGCGAAAGAAAAAAACCCCACACAGATAGAAGTACCTCAATGAGCACTCAGTTAGTATGCAAGGCCATTAGGATACTGCAAACACTCATTAGTATCGTCCTCTTTTTATGAACTTTAGCATTTTTTGGTAAAACAGGATTCATAGTCTTCTGGGAAGCTTTGAGACTGGGCAGGGGTGTTGTGGGGCAATTTGACATTCCATTCAGTCGTAATGAGGGGCGGCCAAAGAAACAGTGTATGCCCCTGTGTTCAACTCACTGACTCATCCCTAGACCAACCTCATTACGATGTTTCTTCATCTTTAATAAGAAGCCATTAACAGGATGGGGCCACGCAGACAACACACACTTTGAAGACTGAGGCAAAAATAGAGGCAAGAGAGAGGAGCAGTTGTGAATCCACTGTGTGTGTGTGTGTGTGTGTGTGTGTGTGTGTGTGTGTGTGTGTGTGTGTGTGTGTGTGTGTGTGTGTGTGTGTGTGTGTGTGTGTGTGTGTGTGTGTGTGTGTGTGTGTCAGGGTCAATTTTATTTCAATTCAGGAAGTAAACCAAATTCCAAATGTTCTAAATTGAAAAGCATTGGCATTTCAGTGTAATTCCTGAATTGAAATGGACCCCAGCCCCGGTGTGTGCGTCATACAATATTAGCCTCACATTTCCGATAACATAGTGAAATGACATTACAATAATTGTGTGTAATTTTACCAAGCTAATACGTTAAGCTGAGTAGAAAAGTATAAAGTTACCCACATGTAATGATGACTGAAGTAGTAATCATAGTTACATTGCTTGAGAAAGTACAGAAATACATACAGTCAATGCTCTAAAGATCATACAAGGTCAACGAGGAAATATGATGTCCTTTACCATTTCAAACTGCCATAAGCCACCCCATGCAGTTTTAAACAAGAGCGTGCGGAGCTCAGCCTTACACACATACAGGTTCTTGGTTTGGGTTGAGCGGCAAAATAAGGAACTTCCAGACATGTAGCTGACAATTTCTATTATCTCCTTCTCCAAAATTATAGTATCCAAAACTCAATCACATGTCAGCCTGGTCAAGAGGTCACAAGACAATTAAACAATCAAACTAAACATACAGGTTTGAGTGCAGGTTCGAGAGGAACACTACCTAACAACTCAATTGAAGTTATATCATACCAACACGAAATAAAAAAAATCTCAAACTTAGTCAGCATTTACTAGATACATGATTAAGCTCACCCCGCACCTGCACCTTCCTCCTGGCAGTGTGGGCCTTGTGGTCGCTTGCAGCTTTCAGTACCTCTTACTTCCATGCCCTCACACGTGACCTCAGCAATTGAGCTGTCTGTCTCAGAGCGCACAAGCGAGAGGATATAAAATGGTCAGGTTTCGGGTGCTTCTTTAATGAAATGTTGACAAACGTCAAAACGAGTCCGTATAGGCATTCCTAGAAGAGATCGGTACATTGAATTGAATTTGTTTTTGTTTTAAAGGGGCAATTTGCGGTTTAAACAATAACAAAGTGTTCCACTGTCTCTGTTATGGTAAGGAGCTGAGTGATGGGGCTGGAGAAATGTCTCTGACAGAGCTATGGATGCAAGGACTGACCATCCATGAGATAAAAATGATTTCAACTAAGTTTTGAGGCTATATAGCGTTTGTTTACAATTAAATTATTTTAAAATAATGGAGTAAAACATGCTTATATTTTTACTTCTGATGGGGTGTGACAGTTGAACTAAGCTCATGAGGGATTTCTATATTCTTGATGAATTGATGTATATAGTATATCATTAATTTAAAGTAAAACAAATTCATGCAGCAATTGCTTCTTCAAGGTAAAACAAATTATCCTATATGAATTTAGTGTATTTTGGTCTCTTGACACAAAATAAATCCTTATGAACTTCTCACCTCATTCTATCCAAATGTGCAGAGTCATTGGGCTTTTAGGAACGTGTAGAGAATATGTGCATTTTTTTCTTTCACGTTTTTCAGTCTTTGTAAAGCTATGTGTACCACAGCCTGTGCATCTGTGCAGTGATTGACTAATTCATTAATATTACGTGAACATGTGGAGGAGGGAAATCCTTACATGTCATGTTGATTTACTGATGTTAATGTGAAAAGTTGAACTCTGATTGTGCGTCAAAGCCTTTCAGTAGATCAGCCCAGCACCTGTGTGAAGCAGTCTGTCCATCTATGCACAGTCACAAGGGGAGGGACAGACAGCCAGTCCAGATGTAGGCTTGAAAAGCCACATCGAACCATCTCTAAGCTTTGGATCTGCCCCTCTGGTCTTCACCTCTCCCCTCTCTCTCTCTCACTTCACTAAAGACTTTAAGTTTACCTGGTCAGTGGATGGCCTGCATTTAGCTATTTCACCTATTCTAAACTATTCAGTTCATAGCAGTCCGTTCACCAAATCAATTACATAAAGATGATGACATGAGCTTGTTGAGTTTATTCAGTTAAAGGTCAATAAGATCAGGATTCTGGGTTGTTGTATTGTGCCTTGTGAATAGATTCCACTTATTCTCATGCAACCCTTTCATAAGATCCAGTTTTGTACTCCTCTCAGCGATTACACAGAAAAAAAACAAATATACCAAGCCTGTTAGAACACATACACTGTTTGTCATGACCAGGGAACTTCAGGATCACCAGTTTGACCATTGACTGGGATTTGCTGGTCCCCAGTGGACTCTGTCATGGTTCAGCTCAGTTCCTGAATCTTGATTTTTTTTTTCTGGTGAAACGTCTCCCTTGAGCCTAGCTTTAATGTTCGTCATATGAATCATAATCTGAAGTACCACTGTCAGATATAGACCTCCACTAATTACTTGAATGAGGATCCCGTGACCAACAGAAATAGTTTAATTCCTATTGCATCTCTCATGCACAAAAAAATAGTATTTATCTACTGCTCATACGGTCACGACTGCTCATACGGTCACGACGACAAAATAATGCATATCTAAGGGGGAGTTACCATGGGAGAAGGAGGAGGAAGAGGTGATGCTGAGGTCATTGGAGCGGTGAATATCTGAGGAGCATTTGGACTAGTGAATAAAGTAGAGTGTATGGCCTTGACAATGACAAGAGGATAGGGTCAGACTTCACCCCCACCCTCGCCCGGCCCTGATGGGTCCCATTGCTACTGCAGCAAAGCAGGCTCGAACAGGAGTTCGACAAGAAGAGGAGAACCGGAAGGGCCTAATTCAGTACGTGTTGTGAATTCTTGTGCACTCAGGGTTCACTAAATCAAAAAAGCTCTCATGTATTTAATCATATATCATTTCACTACTGGCATGTGCCATGGTAGTTACTATTAGAAATTAGTTCATATAAATTGTTTGAAAATTGACCACTGAAAGTAAATTTAATATGAAAAATTATGTTTCGTATTTTTTTATATGTTTTTATCATCATTTAGTAACGAATGTTGGCATTCTGTTAGGGAGCCAATTTTGAACGTAAAAGAATGTAGGCATGTTAAATAGAAGAATATTGTCTAGACGGATATTGAATTATTTAATAGTGAATTTAGGGGGAGGGGGGTATTTTGTTTGAAAACACAGGCTGATTAACAATTATGAGAATTACATGAAGTTACCCATTTCAGTTTTTGATCTCAAACATAAAATAATTGTATAATTGAAACATTAGCTTTACGATACATTGTGGATGTTGTTATTCTAAATCAGTTCAAAAAAATGCGTATAGTTATAGACCTTAGTTGTTACCCATCGGGTTGCGTAAACATTCAACAACTTGAATCCAGGTCACTGACTGAGATATATTGGTCCTCTGCAGGATAGATGAGAAATATATGTAAAATGCAAACAAAAGTCAAGCACAGCTGTCTTAGGCTGCAAATAACCTATGGCAAAGGGATACGATTCACGTAATAATGCTTACATATCTTGCATTACTCATCTCATATGTATATACTGGTTTATATACTATTCTACTGTATCTTAGTCCGTTCCGCTCTGACATCGCTCGTCCATATCTGTATATAGTCTTAATTCATTCCTACTTAGATGTGTGTATATGTTGTGTAATTTGTTAGATTCATTACTTGTTAGATATTACTGCACTGTCGGAGCTAGAAGCACAAGCATTTCACTACACCAGAAATAACATCTGCTAATCATGTGTATGTGACCGATACATTTTGATTTGAGACGTTGCAAATGAACACGAGGTTATCTTGAATATGCGCTGTCCGTGGTACTGAAGTCTTCAATCTAGCCATATAAAGGGACCGCAGGTCCTGCGTCGATTCATCGACAGCATGAAGCAACAGACATGGCCTGCAACTTACATTTACATTTAAGTCATTTAGCAGACGCTCTTATCCAGAGCGACTTACAAAATGTCAACAACATGTTTTGCTCCAACACAAACAAATAAAACTAACACATAAATCAACAAACAGATAGGTCAATGAGTGACCAATCTCCTCGCTCAGACTAACACATTTTCCACAATATTGTGCTTTGTGAATGGTGTTGTGAGATGCTCAACAGTGATTAAAACGGACATAGATGCAGGGATCGGCCTCGTGCACCTAAGGTGATTAAAAAAAGCCATAGCCTCTGTACCTTTAGCTCAATCATGCTTATTTCGATTTTTGTGCAGACCAATTTGTAAACTATTATTCCAATGGCTTGTATTCCAACATATTCGTTAAAGGTACAAGGCAGCCTCTTTTATCACAATATCAAATTATTTCTGGGTAACAATTAGGTACCTTACTGTGATTGTTTTCAATTCAAATCGTAAAAAATAAACAAATAGCTTCTTAGCTAAGAGCAATTTCTCAAGCACGAATTGTGCTGGTGATGTCACCAGGCAGGCTAAAACTCCATCCCACCAAATCGGTCTTTTCAAACAGCTATTACACTATATTATCATCATTTTCACAATTTCACAGTATTATTCCAACCTCATAGTGTGGAAATACAGAGTGTACAAAACGGTAATGTGGATGCTACCATGATTTCACGTTGGCATGAAGGATCGGGAGACAGGCGCAGGAATGCGTAATAGGGTGTAAGGACACAAGGACGAAGACCAAACAAACGCAGGGTTGAAACCCCCAAAAGGAGGAGTACCTCGAATAAATAACAAGCACACGATGATTATCACACGGGACGAGACCCGTAATCATCTGCGCAATCCAGATGAAATTGTATAATTTCATATCCATTTAAAATCCAAAGTGCTGTTGTACAGAGCCGAAACAGCAAAACTAAATTTAGTAATGAATAAATTGGCTGAAGTTTAAATGGACAATTATTTGGTATTTTGCAAAAAAAAAACGTTTTACACAATAACTGTTATCTAGCTAGCTAGCTAGCTCATGGTTAGCTAGTTAGCAACATTAGCCTGGCTATATGGCTACACTATTTGTCTATCCATTTAAATACACGAGAAATGCATAAAACATGATTTTATAAACCAACAGTCTAGCTTACTAGTAAACTATCTATTAGTGCTGAGCGATTAGTGCTTTTTGAGGTCGGTTCGGTTTCTGTTAGATTATTCTGTAACAACACAGAATAAAACATTTAATAATACATTATGATGGTAGTGACTGCCCATTGCTGCTTATCACTTACTAACTGTCCATAATTTACTCACATGACTTTACTTTAATAAAATAGTTCAGTTGTTGTGTATATTGCATTTGTTTTATTTGATTAATTTAATATTTCATTCCAAGTCATCATCTAATCTCAATTGAGCTGCTGCCTATCCTGTCTGACAAAATCACCGTTTGAGTAGTTCTTTAGTAGTCAATAAGGCATAATTGTATGACTGCTGAAAATCAACTATAATTTAGATCATGCATTTGCAGGTAGAGATACCTCGCGATGCAACTGCTTTTAATTCCTCTCGATCACGCCTTCTCTTCTCTCACAGATCCGACAAGAAGCCGGCGCGCAATGAATTAGGTTCATTGTAGTTAATTACCACGTTTTCTTGAGAACAGATTTCCAAAATTAAAGTGACTTGAGCTGATTTCCTGGTGTTTTTACAGTCTTTTATGTTTAACAATTATTATTATTATTATATATTTTTAATACAACATATTTATTTATTTTAGCTCAGAAAACTTGGGGGGCCAAAGTAAAACCTCCCGCAGGCCAAATTCGGCCCGCCGGCTGCCAGTTGGGGAACACTGGAGTTGGTGTGTCGGAGAGACAGACAGAGAGGGAGAGAGAGAGGGGAGGGAGGGGAGATGACAGCTCTACAATAAACCACGAGTCAGACGCTGACGAGCTATGATGCTATTTGACACTTCTGTTTAAAATACATCATAACTTGGAACAACAGAAAGCTATTCACATGTGGAGAGTGGAAGATCTGGAACTGCACGATAATATAAATGAAGTTACTGGACATAATAACTGCATATATTTTATGTCTATTGGGCAGGTTTTGCGGATTTCATTCTTCAATAATTCTTACTTTCAAGCTGGATCCGCTATATAAATAAGTGAGACCTAATTAGCGCGTTTCTTGCGTTTGCATTAAAACGTAGCCTTACAATCTGCATCGACGGGATAGGAGCTTATTCAGTCAAACATTAGTAACAGAAAATTACAATTAACATCAGGCTGTTTCTTAGAAGAAACAACAAATGAACTGCAAGGTGGTGCTTATTCATTCCCGGTATTTGACTCATTACATTTTGTGCCATATTTTGCTCTGTAATATTTCCGCTCGACTATATTTGTGTCTCAAAATAATGATTATTGAATTTACTTGTATTTTGCCCTATAATCAATAAATAATTTTTATAAAACTAACTTATTGCTTTCTCTAGGCTCCGTAATGAACTTGCAAGTTATATTCGAGGAGATGACCCGGCCAATGCCAAGGAGTATAGGCCTACTATTGGCGTCTTTGACTTTTCTCTTTGCCATGCTCCTGTGGCGCAGGATCAGGCGGAACTGGGAAGTACACAGCCCGCCTGGACCGTTCGCTTGGCCGGTCATTGGGAACGCTGTAGAGCTTGGCAACACTCCTCACCTCTATTTCTCTCGCATGTCACGGAAATATGGGGATGTCTTTCAAATCAAACTGGGCTGCCGGGACGTTGTGGTACTGAATTGCGACGCAATCAGGCAGGCGCTCATCAAAAAGGGATTTGATTTCGCAGGCAGACCTAACTTTGCCTCGTTTCAATACGTTTCCAATGGCGATGGCATTGCTTTTGGTACATTTAGCGAATGGTGGAAAGTGCATCGAAAAGTGGCCCAATCTACTGTTCGGATGTTTTCTACCGGCAACATGCACACCAAAAAGGCCTTCGAAAACCATGTTGTCTGCGAAGTAAGGGAGCTGCTCCATATTTTCCTGGTAAAAACTAAAGAGCACCAATATTTCCAGCCGATGACATACTTGGTGGTATCAACCGCTAACGTAATGACCGCCGTGTGCTTTGGAAAGAGGTATTCATACGACGACGCAAAGTTTGCGCAAGTGGTGGGACGAAACTATCAATTCACCCAAACAGTGGGAGCTGGAAGCATCGTGGATGTTATGCCTTGGCTCCAGTATTTCCCCAACCCAATAAAAAACATGTTTGAAAACTTTAAAGAACTCAACCAGGAGTTCAGTAAATTTATCCTTAATAAAGTTGTCGAGCATCGAAAGACCATTCAGTCAAGCACCATCCGGGACATGACAGATGCTTTCATCATGGCATTGGACCATTCTCAGGACAGCTCACCAAGGGTCTCACCAGGCAAAGATTATGTGCCACCCACTATCGGTGATATTTTTGGAGCAAGCCAAGACACACTATCTACTGCACTCCAGTGGATCATTCTGATACTTGTGAGGTAATACATATTCATTTTGAATCAGCTAAAGTGAAATTAAAGTACTATTTTCCCCCCCCATATGTTCTGTTAACAATCGCCTATGTGTAAAATTGAGAAAGCCCTACATGTAAAGTGAATAAATTATATGCGTAAAGTGGAGAAAACATATGTCTAAAGTGGAGAAAGCTATTTTTTACTGGGAAAATTACTTCATCTCCTAGTATGCCACCATCTCACAATCAACATAAAAAACGAAAGAGCAGTTCTGCTCTGCTCTTTCATTGTTGGCAGGGTACTGTACTTGCTCTTGAAATCGGCACTTCAGTAGCAGAACTATGATGTTACGTAATAGTATTAAATATCAGAAGCGCCCAGGCAGGTATTGGCAGCCTAAAATGAGGGCTCGGCTGTTTTTTCCTAAAATATCGCTTCAGGAAATAACGTATTCTGAGCAGTAGAACATGCTGTGTGTTGCCAGTAGGATTTACAGTAGGCATACTGTAGCTTGTTTGCGCAGGAAAAATAAAAGCGTTTACATACCTAGTAATTAATGCAATTGTTCTGAAGCTGATAGAGGACCTAATGAATGTGTTTTGTTTTATTTATATTTTGATGTCTTGCATTTTCTGTAATTTCTGTAATTTGGGGCTCATCTGTAAAAGACACCTTGGTCTCAGTATGATTCCCTGATAAAGTAAAGGTTAAATAAAAAGTAAATAAAAGTGATAATGCCCTCGAAGCCAGTGTTTGTAGGATATATTGGCACAAAATGATTTAGTCTCATGACTAACAATCGGGCATTATCACTTAATTATACAAGTGGTGGGTCTAATCCGGATTGCTAGTTAAAAGCGCATTTCAGCCGGTGTCTATTCCACAAGTTACCACCAGCTAAATATATGACATTAAAATGCCCATTTACTCTGTTCCATCTGACTGCGCATTCCATTGTCTCATCAGCCCAGCCAAGAAATGAATGAACTTGATCTCCACTATAAAAAGCATCTAGATATTATCTCACATTTGTTTTAGACTAACATTTCGTTTTCCTGAAGAGAGAGCACATTTTCTATGCCAGGCGAAATCGTGCCTCAGCTCATTGTTATGGATGTATCCAAATAAATGTCTCTAGAAAACAGTTAAACAAATAAAAATGCAGCTACTTTTCTGTTATTCTGGCTGCATTTTTGACGTGACTGTAAATTAGCCGTAGTTGGCTAGCTACCCAGCTACCACAGTGGATCTGGGCCGATTCGGGCTGAGAGTCGGGGCACTCCGCTGAGAGTCAGACTCTGCCGACGTCTGGTAGCCCGAGTCTGGGCCGCCTTTGGCAGTATTACCACAGATAGATGAGTAGAACATCTTTGGTATTACTTATGGATAGGATTCCGGGCCGACTCAATCAGTTCCGTCCCCCCGGAAGAGGGCCGCAACTGGGCCAATTCCTCATTGCTAGCTGGGTGGAAAGTAAGGGATTAGAACGTTGCCAGCCAGTATGGAAATGGAACATTCAGAACTAACGACTGGGTCGCGTCCATAAATACAGAGCAAAAAGACTGAACAACTGGGTCTCGTCTCTGGCAACCGAACCAATAGAACATGACCAGCCGGTTTGGGTAGCAACCCCAGATTAGTGTTTGGGACTACATATCATGGAATGATGAAATAGTATGAATAAATTCATCAAAATAAAGTTTTTAATGAAAATATGTCAATCATTATCTGAATATGTTGGTAACCCATGTTTAATAGTGATAATGCCCTCGAAGGTGTCATTGGAGGATATATTGGCACGGCTTGCCGGCCTAACAACAGCCATGCAAATATATCCTCAAACGGAAAGTATTCAGACCTCTTGACTTTTTCCACATTTTGTTACGCTACAGCTGTAATGATCGTCAAAAGGAGTAGACCAAGGTGCAGCGTAGTATGTGTTCATGTTGATATTTATTTTAAATCTGAACACTTAAACAAAATAATAAACAATGGAAAAACGACTGTCACATTTTGCAGGCTTTACAAAGCATTACAAAAATAAGATCCCACAACTCAAAGAGGGAAAAGGGCTGCCTAAGTATGGTTCTCAATCAGAGACAACGATAGGCAGCTGCCTCTGATTGGAAACCATACCTGGTCAAAACATAGAAATGTAAACCATAGAATGCCCACCCCACACCCTGACCTAACAACATAGAGAAATAAACCGTCTCTCTCAGGTCAGGGCGTGACAGTACCCCCTCCAAAGGTCGCAAACCTGAACCTATATGGGAGGGTCCGGGTGGGCATCTATACTTGGCGGCGGCTCTGGTTCGGAGCGTAGCCCCCACACCACCCACTGATCCCCCCGCTTCTGTGTCGCCGGAGGAACCAGACCGTGGATCATCGCCGGAGGCTCTGAACTGCCGACCGCCGCTGAAGACTCTGGGCTGCATGCCGCCGCTGAAGACTCTGGGCTGCAGGCCGCCACTGAAGACTCTGGGCTGCAGACCCCCGCTGAAGACTCTGGGCTGCAGACCCCCGCTGAAGACTCTGGGCTGCAGACCGCCGCTGAAGACTCTGGGCTGCGGACCGCCGCTGAAGACTCTGGGCTGCGGACCGCCGCTGAAGACTCTGGGCTGCGGACCGCCGCTGAAGACTCTGGGCTGCGGACCGCCGCTGAAGACTCTGGGCTGCGGACCGCCGCTGAAGACTCTGGGCTGCGGACCGCCGCTGAAGACTCTGGGCTGTGGACCGTCGCTGAAGACTCTGGGCTGCGGACCGTCGCTGAAGACTCGGGGCTGCGGACCGTCGCTGAAGACTCGGGGCTGCGGAGCGTCGCTGGAGGCTCCGGACTGGGGAGAGTCGCTGGAGGCTCCGGACTGTGGAGCGTCGCTGGAGGCTCCGGACTGAGGAGCGTTGCTGGAGGCTCCGGACTGGAGGGCATCGCTGAAGGCTCCGGACTGGAGAGCGTCGCTGTAGGTTCCGGACTGGGGACCGTCGCTGCAGGCTCTGCGCCATGGATCATCACTACAGGTTCCGCACATTGGATCATCACTGGAGGCTTTGTGCCATGGATCATCACTGGAGGCTTTGTGCCATGGATCATCACTGGAGGCTCTGGGCCATGGATTATCACTGGAGGCTTCGTGCCATGGATCATCCCTACAGGCTCCGGGCCATGGATCATCCCTACAGGCTTCTTGCCATGGATTATCCCTACAGGCTCCGGGCCATGGATTATTACTGGAGGCTTCGTGCCATGGATCATCCCTACAAGCTCTGGGCCATGGATCATCACTGGATGCTTCGTGCCATGGATCATCACTGGAGGCTTCGGACCACAGATCATCACTGGAGGCTTCCTACGTGGAGCTGGAACCGGTCTCACCGGACTGGGGAGACGCACAGGAGACTGGTTGCGCAGAGCAGGCACCGGGTATACTGGGCCGTGGAGGCGCACTGGAGGTCTGGAGCTTAGGGCTGGCACACCCCATCCTGGCTGGATGGTTATTTTAGCCCAGCAAGGGCAGAGCGCTGGCACAGGACGAACTGGGCTGTGCTGGTGAACGGGGGGTACCTTGCGTAGAGCTGGCGCAGGATAACCTGGGCCGAAGAGACGCACTGGAGACCAGGAACGCTGAGCCGGCACACTTCTTCCTGGCTGACGGCCAACTCTAGCACAGCAACGGTGAGGAGCTTGCACCGAGCGCAACGGGCTGTGAGTGCGCATGGTGACACAGTGCGTATCACCGCATAACTCGCTCCCCACGGTAAGAACGGGGAGTTGGCTCAGGTCTCAACCCCGACTTCGCCAATCTCCCCGTGTGCCCCCCCCCCCAAAAAAATTGGGGAGCGTCGCTGGAGGCTCCGGACTGGAGGGCGTCGCTGAAGGCTCCGGACTGGAGAGCGTCGCTGTAGGTTCCGGACTGGAGAGCGTCGCTGTAGGTTCCAGACTGGGGACCATCGCTGCAGGCTCTGTGCAATGGATCATCACTACAGGTTCCGCGCCATGGATCATCACTGGAGGCTTTGTGCCATGGATCATCAACTGTGCTGTTTCACAAAAGTTCTGAACATATATACATTTTACAGACACAGTATATTTTACATGAGTTAACTTGTTGTTTTTGATTCCACCCTTCAGCTACACTCAACCCCTCCCAGCTATCTCTTAACACTATCCATTTTTATTTGTATTTTCCATATATTTTTCAACTGTGCTGTGATGTTTCACAAACGTTCTGAACCTTTCTATTCTCATAGTTTCTACAAATTGTAAATGAAAGATAAACATTTTTGCTAAAAGTAATATTATATTATTGATTGATTGACTGTGACTTTTCAATTCCCCCAGGAGTGCTATCTGCAGAGATAGCTCCAGGTAAATGTTGCACTTCTTCAACCATTCATGGACCTGCGACTGAAAACAAGCTACATATGGACAGTACCAAAACAAATTATCTCTTCGCACAAAAATCTGTAGAGTTTGGATGGTTGTATCCCCCAAATATATAACATTCTATTGGTTGGAAGAATTTTGTATAATAATTTAAATTGAAAAATTGAACGTTTTGAATCCGGCATTGTTTTGCATATCAGTTCATAAACCATGTGCCATGGAATCGGTACATCGAAAATCTCTTCCCAACTAGTTTGCATTCTACAGTATGTAGCACCTCTGTCAATTGTATGGTCCTTAAAGAAAACTGGTATACTTTTTTATTCATCACAATTTTCTTTAACCAATTTTGATTCTAAGTTTTGAATCTGCCGTTGTTTTGCGTATCAATTCATAAACCATGTGCCATGGAATCGGTACATCGAAAATCTCTTCCCAACTATTTTGCATTCTATATGGAACCTCTGTCAAATTTTTGGTCCTTAAATGAAACTGGTATACTTTTTTATTTATCACTATTTTCTTTGAAAATCTTTCATCTTTAATGCAGGACTAACAGACAAGTTCCTTCCTTTTTCCCGCTTCCAATTGCCTCTTCCAATTTTTGTGGCAATGCTGCAATTAGTTGGTTGTAATTTTGGGTAGCGCAGACATTTCCATATATTTTTGTTAGCTGCATATGTGACATAACTCCACCAGTCCTATTTGTGATATAATTTACAAAGATTATACCTTTAACATTTTTTTTTAATCAATTAGTTTATTAACCACAATATTTTCTGTATTATTTGTTCTGTCTTTTTTGATGGATTAAACTGAAATTGCAACCAACTTTCTATTGCTTGTTTTGAAAATAGTGATATTTTGGAGGTTGTAATCTGAATAAAGGGAAAAAGACCATTCTTGAACATGTGGTGTGTAACGTAGACGCAGGGAGTCAGGAAGCAAGTGCAGTTAGTGAGTTTAATAATGAAGAACATGAACGATACAAAACAAGAAAAGCGTCTAAACATGGAAACATGAACAAAATTGCCTGGTGGGTGATAACAACGGAGTGCTATATAAAGGGGAAGTAATCAAGGAGGTGATGAAGTCCAGGTGTGCCTAATGAGGCGCAGGTGTGCGTAATGACGGTTGCCAGGTGTGCATAAGGATGGTTTGCCAGGTGTGCGTAAGGGTGGGTTGCCAGGACCGGCGGTTAGTAGACCGGCGACGTTGAGTTCTGGACAGGGGGAGCAGGAGTGGACGTGATAGTACTCCCCCCCCGACTCCCCCAACACGTGGGTCCAGCCGAAGGACAACGCCGGCCAGGAAGACGGCCCCAAGGACGAGGAGCGGGCCGGTCTGGACGGCGAAGGTGGAAATCTCTGATGATGTTGGGATCTAGAATGTCATCCACCGGAACCCAAAACTGCTCCTCTGAACTGCACCCCTCCCAGTCCACTGTAATTGGTAAGTTACCTCATTGACCCTCTGGAGGACTTTGAATGGCCCCACGAACTGGGGGCTCAGCTTCCAGCAGGGCAAGTAGGAGCGGGAGGTTCCTTGTGGAGAGCCAGAAGCATTCACCAGGATTGAAAATGGGTGCCTAACTGCGGTGGCAGTCTGCCTGCTCCTTCTGGTGCTGGACAGCGCGTTAGAGCCTCATGTGGGCAACGTCCCAAACCTCCCCTGTGCACCGGAACCACTCATCCATCGCAGGGGCTTCAGTTTGGCTCAGGGTCCACGGAGCCAGGCTGGTACCCCTGGACGCACTGGAAGGGAGATAACCCCATGGAGGAGTGACGAAGTGAGTTCTGGGCGTACTCTGCCCGGGGAAGATACCGGGCCCACTTCCTCTGCCGGTCCTGACTGTGACTCCTCAGCAACCTCCCCAGCTCCTGGTTGGTCCTTTCCACCTGTACATTGGACTGAGGCCGCTACCCAGATGTGATGCTGAACGTGACCCCCAGCTTCTCCATGAAGGCTCTCCATACACGTGAAGTGAATTGGGAACCACGGGTGGAGACGAAGTCCTCCGGAAGGCCACTGTACTGGTGTTTTGCAGGTACAATTTAATGAAGCTGCCAGTTGAGGACATGTGAGGTGTCTGTTTCTCAAACTATACACTCTAATGTACTTGTCCTCTTGCTCAGTTGTTCACCGGGGCCTCCCATTCCTCTTTCTATTCTGGTTAGAGCCCGTTTGCGCTGTTCTGTGAAGGGAGTAGTACACAGCGTTGTACGAGATCTTCAGTTTCTTGGCATTTTCTCGCATGGAATAGCCTTCATTTCTCAGAACAAGAATAGACTGACGAGTTTCAGAAGAAAGATATTTGTTTCTGGCCATTTTGAGCCTGTAATCAAACTCACAAATGCTGATACTCAACTTGTCTAAAGAAAGCCAGTTTTATTGCTTCTTTAATCAGGACAACAGTTTTCAGCTGTGCTAACATAATTGCAAAAGGGTTTTCTAATGATCAATTAGCCTTTTAAAATGATCAACTTGGATTAGCTAACACAACATGCCATTGGAACACAGGAGTGATGGTTGCTGATAATGGGCCTCTGTAGGCCTATGTAGATATTCCATTAAAAAAATCTGCCGTTTCCAGCAACAGTCATTTACAACATTAACAATGTCTACACTGTATTTCTGATCAATGTGATGTTATTTTAACGGACCAACAATTTGCTTTACTTTCAAAAACAAGGACATTTCTAAGTGACCCCAAACTTTTGAACGGTAGTGTAGGTCAAGTGGAATATGACTAAAGAGTTTCTAGATCGTCTATGAGGCTGTGGAGGGATCCAAATTGTGGATTTAAAAAAAGCATGAATCATCAGCATACAATGACAACTTTGTTTTTAAGGCATTGATTTCTAACCCCTTGATATTATTGCTGGATCTGATTTTAATAGCTAACATTTAGATGGCCATAATAAATAGATATGACGATAGTGGACAACCTTGTTTTACTCCTCTTGACAGTTTAATACTTTGAGAGAAGTAGACATTATTTACTATTTTACACCTTGGGTTACAATACTTATTATTATTTATTTAACCTTTATTTAACTAGGCAAGTCAGTTAAGAACAAATTCTTATTTACAATGATGGCCTGTCCCAGCCAAACCTGGACGACGCTGAGACAATTGCGCACCACCCTATGGGACTCCCAATCGTGACCGAACTTCAACCCATTTATAACAGATTCTCTAAAATGTATATAGATATTTTTTTAAATTCAATATAAAAATTGAAATATTCCAGGCATATATTCAAGGCATTCCAGTCGTACTTTATCAAAAGCCTTTTCAATGTCAGCTATGAAAACCAGGCCTGGTTTCCCACGTTTTTTTATAGTATTCTATTTTTTCCAGGATTTATATTATATTATCTCAAATGTATCGTCCATATAAAAACACCTGTCTGATTGGGATAAATAATATCCGACAATACCTTTTAAATTCTATGCGCTATGCATTTTGCAAGAAGTTTTGCATCACAACACTGAAGGGGCCTCCAATTTTTTAAATGGACCGGATCAGTAATAATGAAATCAGACCTTCTTGTTGAGTATTTTTTTAGGAGTGGTTAAAACATGCTAATAACAGTCCTCTGAGTATATCAAAAAAGGTTTGGTATACCTCCACGGGTATGCCATCCAACCCTGGAGTTTTCCCAGGTTTTAAATTATTTAATTGCATCAAGAAGTTCCTCCTTGGCCTTCACATGAGTCTTTCTGTATAGCTGTAAATTTTACATTATTAAAATAAATAAAATACATACAGTTATCTTCGGTTAGTGGAGATGGAGGAGACTGAAATAAAAATGTACTTAAAGTACTTTGCTTCCTCTTTCAAAATATTGCTTGGTAAATCATGGGGGACTCCATCATTTGTCACAAGTTTCAGTAAATTATTTTTGGTAGCATTTCTATGTTGAAGATTAAAAAATGTTTTGGTGATTTTTACCCAATGTTCCATCCAGTTCACTTTATTTTTATAATATATTACAGTTGATCTTTCTTGAATAAGTTCCTCCATTTCTTTTTGTTTTTCTTCTAACTTATTCTGTACCTCTATGGTACAGTTTTTATTGCTACTGTATCTATGTGTACTATTAGTTCTTCCATTTCCTTTATTAATATGGACTCTTGACCAAAATTGCTTTTGTTTTAGATATAAGTACCGAATTGCATGGCCTCTAAAGGCACATTTAAAAGTGTCCCATACAATAAGGGGATCTGCTGTACCTATGTTATGTCTGGAAAAGTCTGTCCTCGTTAAAAACTAATTATGATCCAACAAGCTATGATTATATTTCCAATATCCTCGCCCACGTGGAAATTCTGTAAGAGTAATATATATGTCAATTATTTGATGGTCCGACTGCATTTTGTCCCCTATCAACACTTTTTAAACTTTTGGTGCCAGTAAGACTGACATAAAATAGTGGTCAAGACGACGAGCTTGATTGAGCCTCCGCCATGTACAGTTAAAGTTGGAAGTTTACATACTCCTTAGCCAAATACATTTAAACTCAGTTTTTCACAATTCCTGACAATTCCCTGTCTTAGGTCAGTTAGGATCACCACCTTATTTTAAGAATGTGAAATGTCAGAATAATAGTAGAGCGAATGATTTATTTCAGCTTTTATTTCTTTCATCACATTCCCAGTGGGTCAGAAGTTTACATACACTCAATTAGTATTTGGTAGCATTGCCTTTAAATTGCTTTACTTGGGTCAAACATTTCAGGTAGCCTTCCACAAGCTTCCCATAATAAGTTGGGTGAATTTTGGCCCATTCCTCCTGACAGAGCTGGTGTAACGGAGTCAGGTTTGAAGGCCTCCTTGCTCGCACACGCTTTTTCAGTTCTGCCCACAAATGTTCTATAGGATTGAGGTCAGGGCTTTGTGATGGCCACTCCAATATAGATACTTTTGTACCTGTTTCCTCCAGCATTTTCACAAGGTCTTTTGCTGTTGTTCTGGGATTGATTTGCACTTTTCGCACCAAAGTACGTTCATCTCTAGGAGACAGAATGTGTCTCCTTCCTGAGTGGTAGGACGGCTGCGTGGTCCCGTGGTGTTTATACTTGCGTACTATTGTTTGTACAGATGAACGTGGTACCTTCAGGTGTTTGGAAATTGCTCCCAAGGATGAACCATACTTGTGGAGGTCTACAATGTTTTTTCTGAGGTCTTGGCTGATTTCTTTTGATTTTCCCATGATGTCAAGCAAAGAGGCACTGAGTTTGAAGGTAGGCGTTGAAATACATCCACATGTACACCTCCAATTGACTCAAATTATGTCAATTAGCCTATCAGAAGCTTCTAAAGCTATGACATAATTTTCTGGAAATTTCCTAGCCATTTAAAGGCACAGTCAACTTAGTGTATGTAAACTTGACCCACTGGAATTGTGATACAGTGAATTATAAGTGAAATAATGTGCCTGTAAACAATTGTTGTAAAAATGACTTGTGTCATGCACAAAGTAGATGTCCTAACCGACTTACCAAAAGTATAGTTTGTTAACACGAAATTTGTGGAGTGTTTGAAAAACGAGTTTTAATGACTCCAACCTAAGTGTATGTAAACTTCCGACTTCAGCTGTATATCTCACTAGGTCAGGATATTTGAGCCTCCATATATTCACTAGTTCCAATATATCCATGACATTTGGGATTTCCTTAAGTGAATGAAGGGGATAGTTTGTAGTGTGATTTCCTTTATGGTCCATTGAGGTATTTAAAAAACGTATTATAATCTCCCACCATAATAATAGAGTATTGCATTGCTTGTAGGTTTGATCAATTGTTTTTTTACTGTACCAGTCAAGGGTTTGGGCACACCTACTCATTACAGGGATTTTCTGTATTTTTACTGTTTTCTACATCGTATAATAATATTGAAGACATCAAAACTATGAAATAACACATATGGAATCATGTAGAAACCAAAAAAGTGTTAAACAAATAAAAATATATTTTATATTTGAGATTCTTCAAAGTAGCCACCCTTTGCCTTGATGACAGCTTTGCACACACTTGGCATTCTCTCAACCAGCTTCATGAGGTAGTCACCTGGAATGCATTTCAATTAACATGTGTGCCTTTGTGGAATTTCTTTCCTTCTTAATGCATTTGAGCCAATCAGTTGTGTTGTGACAAGGTAGAGGTGGTATACAGAAGATAGCCCTATTTGTTAAAAGACCAAGTCCATATTATGGTAAGAACAGCTCAAATAAGCAAAGAAAAATGACAGTCCATCATTATTTCTTCAAGTAGGAACAGGAACAGATATAGCCCTTGGTTCACTCCAGACCTGACTGCCCTTGACCAGCACAAAAACATCCTGTGGCGTACTGCATTAGCATCGAATAGCCCCCGCGATGTGCAACTTTTCAGGGAAGTTAGGAACAAATATATACAGGCAGTTAGGAAAGCAAAGGCTAGCTTTTTCAAACAGAAATTTGCATTCTGTAGCACAAACTCCAAAAAGTTCTGGGACACTGTAAAGTCCATGGAGAATAATATCACCTCCTCCCAGCTGCCCAGTGCACTGAGGCTAGGAAACACTGTCACCACCGATAAATCCATGATTATTGAGAATTTCAATAAGCATTTTTCTACGGCTGGCCATGCTTTCCACCTGGCTACGTCTACCCCGGTCAACAGCCCTGCACCCCCCACAGCAACTTACCCAAGCCTCCCCCATTTCTCCTTCACCCAAATCCAAATAGCTGATGTTCTGAAAGAGCTGCAAAATCTGGACCCCTACAAATCAGCCGGGCTAGACAAACTGGACCCTCTCTTTCTAAAATTATCCGCCGAAATTGTTGCAACCTCTATTACTAGTCCGTTCAACCTCTCTTTCATATCGTCTGAGATCCCCAAAGATTGGAAAGCTGTCGCGGTCATCCCCCTCTTCAAATGGGGAGACACTAGTCCCAAACTGCTACAGACCTATATCTATCCTACCCTGCCTTTCTAAGGTCTTCGAAAGCCAAGTTAACAAACAGATCACCGACCATTTCGAATCCCACCGTACCTTCTCCGCTATGCAATCTGGTTTCCGAGCTGGTCATGGGTGCACCTCAGCCATGCTCAAGGTTTTAAACGATATCATAACCACCATCAATAAGAGACAATACTGTGCAGCTGCATTCATCAACCTGGCCAAGGCTTTTGACTCTGTCAATCATCACATTCTTATTGGCAGACTCAACAGCCTTGGTTTCTCAAATGACTGCCTCGTCTTGTTCACCAACTACTTCTCAGACAGAGTTCAGTGTGTCAAATCGGAGGACCTGTTGTCCGGACCTCTGGCAGTCTCTATGGGGGTGCCACAGGGTTCAATTCTCGGGCCGACTCTTTTCTCTGTATACATCAATGATGTCGCTCTTGCTGCTGGTGATTCTCTGATCCACATCTACGCAGACGACACCATTCTGTATACTTCTGGCCCTTCTTTGGACACTGTGTTAACTAACCTCCAGACGAGCTTCAATGCCATACAACTCTCTTTCCGTGGCCTCCAACTGCTCTTTAATGCAAGTAAAACTAAATACATGCTCTTCAACCGATCGCTGCCCACACCTGCCAGCCCGTCCAGCATCACTACTCTGGACGGTTCTGACTTAGAATATGTGAACAACTACAAATACCTAGGTGTCTGGTTAGACTGTAAACTCTCCTTCCAGACTCACATTAAGCATCTCCAATCCAAAATTAAATCTAGAATCGGCTTCCTATATCGCAACAAAGCATCCTTCACTCATGCTGCCAAACATACCCTCGTAAAACTGACCATCCTACCGATCCTCGACTTCGGTGATGTCATCTATAAAATAGCCTCCAACACTCTACTCAACAAACTGGATGCAGTCTATCACAGTGCCATCCATTTTGTCATCAAAGCCCCATACACTACCCACCATTGCGACCTGTATGCTCTCGTTGGTTGGCCCTCGCTTCATACTCGTCGCCAAACCCACTGGCTACAGGTTATCTACAAGTCTCTGCAAGGTAAAGCCCCGCCTTATCTCAGCTCACTGGTCACCATAGCAGCACCCACTCGTAGCACGCGCTCCAGCAGGTATATCTCACTGGTCACCCCCAAAGCCAATTCCTCCTTTGGCCGCCTCTCCTTCCAGTTCTCTGCTGCCAATGACTGGAACGAACTGCAAAAATCACTCAAGCTGGAGACTCATATCTCCCTCACTAACTTTAAGCACCAGCTGTCAGAGCAGCTCACAGATCACTATTGTATTATTGACTACATGTTTGTTTATTCCATGTGTAACTCTGCGTTGTTGTTTGTGTCGCACTGCTTTGCTTTATCTTGGCCAGGTCGCAGTTGAAAATGAGAACTTGTTCTCAACTACCCTACCTTGTTAAATAAAGGTGAAATAATAATAATAATAATAATAATTTAAAAAAGTGAAGTCGCAAAAACTATCAAGGGCTATGATGAAACTTGCACTCATGAGGACCGCCACAGGAAAGCAAGACCCAAAGTAACCTCTGCTGCAGAGAATAAGTTAATTATAGTTACCAGCCTCACAACTTGCAGCACAAATAAATGCTTGCCAGAGTTCAAGTAACAGACACATCTTGACATCAACTGTTCGGAGAAGACTGCGTGAATCAGGCCTTCATGGTCAAATTGTTGTAAAGAAACCACTACTAAAGGACACCAATACTAAGAAGAGACTTGCTTGGGCCAAGATACACGAGCAGTGGAAATTAGACCAGTGGAAATCTGTCCTTTGGTCTGATGAGTCCAAATTTTAAAGATATGGTTCCAACCACCAGGGCTATTTGTCCAAGAAGGAGAGTGATGGAGTGCTGCATCAGATGACCTGGCCTCCACAATTACCTGCCCTCAACCCAATTGAGATGGTTTGGGATTAGTTGGACCGCAGAGGGAAGGAAAAGCAGCCAATAAGTGCTCAGCATATGTGGGAACTCTTTCAAGAATGTTGGAAAAGCATTCCAGGTAAAGCTGGTTGATAGAATTCCAAGAGTGTGCAAAGCTGTCATCAAGGCAAAGGGTGGCTACTTCGAAGAATCTAAAATCTAAAATTTGATTTGTTTAACACTTTTGATTGCTACATGATTCCATGTGTGTTATTTCATAGTTTTGATCTCGGCACTATTATTCTACAATGTACAAAATAGTAATAATAAACCGTTAAATGAGTAGGTGTATCCTTTGACTTTGACTGGTACTGTATATTTTCAAAGAAGCATGGATCATCGTTATTTGGACCGTCTAGATTAATGAGCTGTATCTGTTTATAGTCCAATAACATACTTAAAATCATCCATCTACCTTATAAATCTGTTTGGACAATTTGCACATTTGGATAAAAATTATTGTTAATAAATATAATCACACCTTTTGTGTTTCTTTGCCCATGGGAGAAGTCCTTTTTCCACACTACTTCATCTAAAATTGTTGAATGGGTTTCCTGTAAACAGTAGATATTATATTCCTTGTCTTTTAGCCAGGTAAATACTGATCGTCTTTTCTTATTATCTGCTAAGTCATTACAATTATAGCTGGCTATACTTATTTCACCATTTACCATACTGAGATACAAGTTTCAATTCTATTTATCATTATATATGTTGGTAAACTTACCATTAAAAAATGCCATAGTAATTGAGTGTCCATATAGCTGTACCATGATATTTGCATTGCTACTAAGTAAAGTAAACCTCCAATTTTCCTTCACTATTCCACCCGCTAAACCCCCACACCCCCCACCGGCAGACCACCTCTGTCCTACCAGATCCCAGGGCCCCGAGAGACCGGGACCCATCCTTCGAAAGAGCACACAGTACCACCCACAGAACAGAAGTAGATCAACCGCCAAAAGCATTTCCAACGCCCTCACCTCGATTTGTATTATATATACTTATCAAAACATATATATAAAGAAAGAAAGAAATAAAACTCCCCATGGGTTACTGCAGCTATTGTTGCCAGCCCTGCCACTACCTGGGTGGAGGCACCCCACCAGAATCCCCACCGGCTAGGTACAAGATCATCAAGTTTCTCATTAGCAGCTTTGAGAATTTCCTTGTATATTATGCTCTCCCATCAGGGGGCTTTGGCTTTGTAGGACCAACCCTGCCAGGCTCAGAATCTTGAGGGGTTGGTACTGCTTTAGTGGGTCCATAAGGCCTTCACCTTAATGTATGGGTCGCTCAGTTGGGTGTCTAGGGTATAGGGTTGGGGACCGTTCCATCATGATAGAACAAAAATAACTAAACTATATTTATAATTTATTTTAAAAATGATATCCCATATCTGCACAAAATTGAAAGCTCTCTCTCACAACCTCTGCTCGCAGACACACATGGGCTCTGGTATTCACACCCATTTCCTTTTTCACTCATTTAACTCCACACTTTTCCAAACACAAAAACACACACCCCACCTTCCATCACAATACACCCACACATACCCACATACTGTGCCTTCTATGTCCTCCGTTTGCTCTGTTTTCATCCCTACCGTATTGATTCTGAGTACTTTTTTTATTTGCAAAAAATTCAAAAAAATATCATTATGGGGTATTGTTTGTAGATTATTTTTTAGGACATTTTTTATTTATTTAATCCATTTTAGAATAAGGCTGTAATGTAACAAACTGTGGAAATAACCTGTAACCTGCTGCCCATAGTTACCCACCAAAAATGATTTATCACTACTGTATTGAGAATGCCCTCAGTGTTGAAATAGAGGTTAGCTTCTCAATAGGAAATTATTGAGGAAATGATTTAATTACCTGTGATCTGAGTGTTCACCTTTGACCTTTTCCTATAGGTTTCCTCATATTCAGCTGCGTCTCCAGGAGGAAGTAGACAAAGTGGTCGACCGGAGCCATCTGCCCATCGTCGAGGACCAGTCGCAGTTGCCTTACGTGATGGCCTTCATCTACGAAATGATGCGCTTTACCAGCTTCGTGCCGCTCACCATCCCCCACAGCACCATCACCGACACCACCATCATGGGCTACACCATCCCCAAGGACACAGTGATCTTCATCAACCAGTGGTCCAGCAACCACGACCCCACCAAGTGGACTCACCCGGAGACCTTTGACCCCCTGCGCTTCCTGGATCAGGACGGCTCGCTGAACAAAGACCTGGCCAGCGGCGTGCTCATCTTCTCCTTGGGAAAGCGACGGTGCATCGGAGAGGAACTGTCAAAGATGCAGCTGTTCCTATTTACAGCATTGCTGGTGCACCAGGCCCACTTTAGTCCCGACCCGGACAAGCCACCCACCATTGACTACACCTACGGACTGACCCTGAAGCCCAATAACTTCTCCATAGCAGTGAGTCTACGGGACAGCATGGAAGTCCTCGAGAAGGCTAGTCAAAAGCCCCTCTATGGGGGGACTCAGGAGGACACCGGCAACTCCAGATCAGACTGAGAATAGAGTCACTAAATGAAGCTTGAAAGGAAAAAACCACTGAAGTAGATTAATTAGCTGCAGTTTATCCTCATGTGCCATCAGGTATCAGCGGCCCTGGATGTTCTGACAAAAATCTGCCTCCCCCTAAACTATGTACAGCAGTGGTCGGCAATAGTTTATGCCTTGGGAAAAAAAATGTCTCACCTGAAAGTAGGAGGAACAGAACACAATATCAGCCCAATTCATAGGCCTACACTACAAATTAAACAC
This sequence comes from Salmo trutta, assembly GCF_901001165.1. Classification (NCBI taxonomy): domain Eukaryota; kingdom Metazoa; phylum Chordata; class Actinopteri; order Salmoniformes; family Salmonidae; genus Salmo; species Salmo trutta. Next base: position 23,042,273 of record NC_042974.1, read on the forward strand.
AATGTTTAACACATCTAGTTAGTAGGCTATATAATCAGTTCAATGACAATAACATAGCCTAATATGATTTCGTTGATAAAATCACCAATGTCTCTATTAAATTCGTTTTTTTAAAAACATTTTTGTGTGCTTTGATTGGGGAAAAACATCTTCCAATCAAAAGAAAATGTTGGGCTGTAAAAAGAGGATAGTGAAAATAGAAGTTTCAGGGAAGAATGGACAGAGAAATATACATTCTTACCTTATTCTTAATGTCAAACAGCTGTTTGCAAATAATTACATCTTAGACATCCTTATGAATCTAAGCATGGCACTTTCAAAAGTTACCTTCCCACGTAGCTCTACCTACGCAGAAAAATATAAGCTTCAACTGCTTGCTACTCCTCCATTGCATAACCCAAGAACAGAAGTGCTTCTCTAAAAGCTGCCTGGGTGTAAACAAACATCTTCTCTTTTCAGAGAGTGAAAATGTCAATTAATAGCGACAGACTTTAGGGACAGAACAGCAACGTCAATGTGTTTGTCTCCTTGAATATTATAGGCTGCAGCTCAGCTTCAGAATGTCATAGAGAGGAATCAATATATCCCGATATGCATCGGAAGTCATGTCTTTCGCGGGCATTTTCATTTTTTTTCTACCATAAGGCGTCACAGAGTTAAGCATTGTTATAGAAACTTTTATATAATCTGGATACTTTTTATGTATTTATTTCAAAATATAAAGAAAACAAATACATATCCTTTTTGTCCTTTTCTTTAACAAATGGTATGGGATACCCTCACTCAATTTGAGCCCAAACACACCAAGCCATTCCCAGACACGGATGTATTTAAGGAGTGCATGTGACAGTTATTGGAGGATTTGGCTATACCGATATCTATGCATAGCATAATTGTGTTTGTCAATCAGGTAGGCCTACCCCGTTTTTGAATAGGACGAAATAGGCTACAATTTATTTATGTAATTCTATGATTAGGGCCATAAAATGTTGGCGGGCATGTGCACATATGAGGTCCCTTACCGGGTAGAAAGGAATTTTACTTTAACCCCTGCATCGGAGAGTTACAATGTCGCAATCACTATGCAGCCAACTGCCTATAGTAGGAAACCGAGTTTCTTACTAATAATATGCCACCTGTTATCACACATGGCACGACCCCATATTCATGTAGAACTGTAAAAAGAGAGATCATTTGAGCTCTTCCTAAATGCATGGCGGGCCTCGTTTCGCTGGAGCAGTGTAAAATAAGCTTTCTGTCAATGACCCAGCCTTAACAAATGTTGTTTATTTACATATCGAATTTGATTGTCCAACATCAGTTTCAGCATTTCTTCATTTCGTGGCCCGCCTAGAATGGCCTCTGCTGCATTGCAGTCGGCGATATTTTCTCTGGGTAGCTGTCCAGGGTCCTGAAATCAAATCAAAGATACACAGCCTTTCCACAAACTTCAGAAAGTACGCATTATTTGGCTCGTTCAACCTGCCGGTGGTCCCACGTAGCGCAGTGTTCTGGGTGGCCAATATGCGTATCAAGGCCTCTGCAGCACCTGCTGCCAATGGAGTCTCACCGTTAACAGCCTGTAGGGCTTGGGCATTAATAGTTTGCTTGGACACCACTCCAGCTCGTTCCACCTCTGGAAAATATCTAGGCGGTCATGCGACTTCTCATGCGAGCTGAGGTGGCACAGATTCTTCCAGTCCCTGGTTCCATCCCTGGCCAGTGTAGATTTGTACTTGTGTGAAAAACCCCCCCAGAAAGCTGCATTGTTTTTGCTTGGAATAAACGAGCCATGGTCACGCCACTCTCTCCCCGTTCGCCATCCTCCTATTGTATTGGGCCACCGAAAATATTCGTTGCCCCTCATCTCTTTGGAAATTCCACTCCTTATCCCGATGTGGCCCAGCCTGCACTAACATATCCTGTAAATATGTTTTTTTTGTCTGGGAGTCGGATTTAGCAGCAGCAGCACCACTGTCATCCGGGACATGGCGCGACAAATCTGAGTTGGGTTCCCAGATAGTAGAGTCTCTGCCGACATTGTTTGGAGGTGTGGCTCGACTGGTGCGACAATCTGTTGTTGTCCACCCAGAGAGCTGTCATCATCGGGGAAGTGGATGGCTCGGACTCCTCCGATTCGCCTTCTTCTCTGCTGGAACCAGCGAACGGGGGCTCGTCTGTCTCTGTGAATTTATTCTCCACACAGGCTGATGGACATTGCTGCATGCAGCAAATCTCTTTGGCTTAGAGATTGTGCCTCTTTTCTTATTAGTTAAAAAAATATATACTATATATTCGCTTCCTGGTAGTTTTTGTCTCTTAGACATGGTAGCAAATCTGGTTGCAAATCTCTATACAGTAGCTTCATTTTTAGCTGAAATCGTTTAGCTAACGTTAACAAGCTAACGTTTAGCTAACGTTAACAAGCTAGGTTAGGCTACTGCCTTAATCACTAATCATCTTCATTACGCACAAACATAAAAAAACAAACAATACAATCGTTTAATTGGCAGATTCATTTTAATTAATGTTTCACAATTTGATAACCCCATGTAAAAACATGCAGTGGGGATGTGTGGGGGCAATCACCATAGGATAGTGGGAGCGAACTTCGTGAGAAGCAGGAATGGGGTGGAGACTGCAGCAGTGGCTGGGACATCACCGGCGCTGAAGTAGCCGATCAGGCTCCCCAAATTCAAGTGCCGCCTTAGGCAACCACCGAATCTTGCCTAATAATGGGAGGGCCGGCCCTGGATGTCACGCTGCTTGCTAAACAAGTACCCCTTCCTTCTGATTTGCCTCACACCAAGGCTTTGAACCCAAGACTTCTGCCTTGCTAGCACATCTGCCATCCCTTGCGAAGCGTCTTACCAGTCGGCGCCACCGAAATGCCATCTATTCCGCCTCGGAAGAGGGAACACTTCAGGCTGAGGAGTGAGTTGCTCTTTTCATACATCTATATTTTCTTTGTTTTACAGGATATCACGCAAATAACTATGGCTCACATTTTTTTAAATAGTTTTTTAAAAATCAAGTTTTGCACAAGTATTGACATATCCTTTACTGGAAGCTGACATAACATAGTGTAACGACCCTGGGTTTATAAGCGCGGAAATCGACTCTGCCGCACGAGCATGCTTTTGGGGCACAGTGGATAGCGCGCCGGACTTCAGGCTAGAAGGTCGAGGGTTCGAGGCCTGCTCCCTGCCTGTTTCATTACATTGGTGTCAGAAGTAGCTTGCAGTGCGGGCAATGGTCTGTTCTTTCACACAGCCTGTTGTCCACTTCATTTACTATATTTTCTGACATACTGACCGGAGTTGATTCAGTCTTTTCACTTGCATCCACCATCTCAAGAAGTACCTTATGTTCCGAATATATCTCTAAATAAGGTCAATATGATACATTTTAATTTACATATTTGGCACTAGCCAAAAAAGACAGGGAATTCAAATGAGCAGCCCTTTCCTAAATTTGATATGCATTATGCACTAAAGTTTAACAGCACATTCAACTTATTATACCTGCTACGGCTATATATATGCATATAGTGTAAAACATTTGAAGTTGAATCAACTTTAAAAAAGCAAAGCAACCAGCTGCAACACAATTATAATATGATATTAAACAAAAAACACATTTTGGTAGTAATAACTTTTGTAGCAATATTAACAAAAATATGTGATTTGGTGCAATGAACAAAATCGATTATCATCAACCAAGGAGAGTTACATTTCTTTCCTCAACTGTGCCATAACTACACTGATTGGATGGACCATGTAAGTGGTCAGACTTTACTTTGCTTAGGTCTTATACCTGAGTAACTAATTACCAATGTAACCATCTTGTACTTACTAGTACTTACTAACAGGCTAACAGCCTGACTAACCAGTGTCTGTATGTAGCCTCGCTACTTTTATAGCCTCACTACTGTATATAGCCTGTCTTTTCACTGTTGTTTTATTTCTTTACCTACCTATTGTTCACCTAATACCTTTTTTCCACTATTGGTTAGAGCCTGTAAGTAAGCATATCACTGTAAGGTCTACACCTGTTGTATTCGGCGCACGTGACAAATAAACTTTGATTTGAAGTACTAGTAGTTACATGTAGTTATGCAGTACTACGTTATCCTGTTTCCTTTTGAAAAACAGAATTAGCAATAGTAAGTAGGCTACTTGCATACCTGTACTTACATACATATTTAAACTTATTTCCATCACAGCTACACTGGAATAAGGCCATAATAGTTATGTGCTTCTGAATGCTGAATAACTTATATTTTGTTCCAGATCCATACTCTGTTCCAATAGGCAAGGCAAGGGAGCACTGTAACAGAAACCTGTAAATTATACAGAAATATGTTGTATTATCAACAGTACATTTTTACTGCAGCATACTGTATATTATGGTGCATTGTGGGAAAATGTTGTGGGCAGGGAAATAATTGCTGTATTTTGAATGGTACAGTAATTCGACCCCCCAAAATACATTACTGTGCCGTATCTTTGGGACGCCAAAAACCTTTTCACCGCTAGTGGGCTCCCAAGTGGCGCAGCGGTCTAAGGCACTGCATCTCAGTGCTAGAGGCATCACTACAGACCCTGGTTTGATTCCAGGCTGTATCACAACCAGTGATTGGGAGTCCCATAGGGCGGGGCACAATTGGCCCAGTGTCCTTAGGGTTTAGCCGGGGTAGGCCGTCATTGTAAATAAGAACTTGTTCTTAACTGACTTTCCGAGTAAAATAAAGGATAAATAAATAAAAAATAGTGGGTGCATGGTATTGTTGTTTCTTGGGTATTAACATATTTTGAGGCGTGCCTTGTAAGATGCTATATTTGTTGTACCTGTGAGTGAGAATGCTGTACCAACTTAACTTGCAATTTAATATTTTTAAATAACAGGTTGAATTGTTTCAGAAAATAAAGGTTGCTCTATTTTCTGAAATAGCAGAGTTCTAAATACAGTGTCTGATACGTTGCATGACTTTTTAATTTCAGCAAGCAAAGGTACTGTATTATGGGCACAATGTTGGAACAAAGGGGAAGTGTTTAGGTGAGTCCTTTCTCTGTGTTACGTTTTATATCGCCCAGAAGATCCTGTACTTGATGAGTGAGGACAACTGTGTTGAATGTAGAGCTTGTGACAGCCACTATAAGTTTATTACAGACACTATGTCCTGGGCTAAAATTTGTGAAATAAACTAATATCCACAAAACAGTCATACCACTTCCAAACCATGTCTGATCTGGCTGTAAGGGACAATCATAATGCAATAATTCTGTATCAGCTTTTATGTAGAGTTCTAACAAGACCCCAGATTGGGACAAACATCAGTTTTCTTCCTGAATTCAAATGGAATTCACCCCAACCGTGGTATGCAGTCACTGATGTTTGTCCCAAGGCTCTCAGGGAAAGGGTGGGTGCACCAAAGGAAGGTCAGTCACTCCCCCCCCCCCCCCCAACCAGTCAGGTTCCAGGCCATTTGGCACCTCCTCATCTGAGCCGTGAGCTCTGTAATTTCTCCCTGTTCTAGGTGTCACCTGAACATTTCGTAACCCACAACAGTCTCCAGTCTGCTATTCCATCTGCAGTCTCATCTTCAAGACAAGCATGCAGACATCATGGTCAGAGATAGCGTTATAGCCACTTCTCTGACCCACATCTGGTTACAGCCACAGAATGCAACACTGCGATTAAACACATGAACATCAACTTTTCAGTCCAATATGAAAATTAGGAAGCATTTGGTCAGAAGTTGCAACAGGATTACTTTCACTGACATGGAATACTGTAGTTCCTTGCTGTGTTGAGGCAAATCCCGTTAATTTGGTTCAAATCAGCAGGCTAAACCATCTTCCTCAGGATTTCTTTTGAGTTGTTATAATACTGAATAGTGTTCCTTCGGGAGGTAGCTATTTAGAGTGAGTCTGTGCCATGGCAATACCCTAAAACATGACCAGACTAGAGGGAAGTAGGCCTGAATATGATCCAGTGACAAATTCCAAATGGCTCTGGCACAAACTGTACAGTCTGCACAAAAAGGGGTAGGGGCCTTACAAAAAAACACTACCTATGATAGTCAGGTCAGAACTTGCTTAAATACCTTGCTTTTCCATTGCATTTTTACTGAGAGAAGGGTAAATATTTGGTTGATAATTTAATTCAAATATAATTCAAATATCCTATATAAATATAAAGTGCGCATTAATTGCAGCAACATCATCTCTCACACAAGCATGCACATAAACAGTAGGCACATACTCAGAACTTGGGGTACATATTAAGATTGCACATATTTATTGACTAATGGCAGACTCAAATACCATTGATCAGTGGTGTCTATATAATGTTTTATTATTTCATTTACAAGAATTTACTTCACTGCAATGTGCACCACCCTAGATAAAACTAAAGCATACATTCATATTGCTGGAATATAGAAAAACCTGTTAGGCAAAAACAAGTACCATTCTTGTAGTTCACCTGTTGGATAAAGTACGCACCAGTTAATGGTTTCCAGAAGACTAAATTATATCCAAGAGAACATAAAGAACCACAGATTCTTATAGCCCATGCTTTCCCCCCAGTAATCCCAAAAAGAAACCATACAAATGAAAAATACTAAAAGTATTCAAATCCATCTCACCATTTGCTTTATTTAACCCCCCAAAAATGAATAAAATGACATTCAAAATTCAGTAAAACCTATCGACTACGATATAAAATTTCTGACGTGCACATTGCCCATGGACTATTAGGCTACAGGATCTAATCTCAAATCACATTCTATGCTAAAAAATGTCCTCTAGCTAGCTGGAATGTGATGAGCAGCACCCCGACCAAGTGTGAACGTGAGGACCCAAGGAGCCGTCTAGGGGTCACGTTTCCTTCCCTATCAACTCCATCTTAAAACGATGTGACCATGATCTCTGTCCATGCACAGGCAGTGACAGGAACACAAGACCTGGTAACCTACAGTAGCCACTCAATGCAGGCCAAATAATACCGAGCTTGAGTCTGCAATGGCACCCCGTTCCTTATTTAGTGCACTACATCTGACCAGAGCTTCTATTCCCTCTTTAGTGACCTAGGGCTTTGGTCAAATGTAGTGTACCTTATAAGGAATAGGGTGCAGTATAGTTACATTACAATCAGGGGGTAAAAGGGACAAATGGTCACTCGGTAATCACAGTGCGACAGAGAGCTGTGTTTGGGTTGCACCTTTGTTTAAAACTGTTTTGTTATTGCCACTTGAATGCACTGCTAGAGACAAAACAAAAACAGGACATGGCGGGAGGGAACAACAACTTCTGTGGATCACTTTCACAAAACCAGAAAGGTCTTTATTGTTGAGGAATTTGTGTCAGAATCTCCTTAAAACACACTTGTGTGTGTGCAGTTCTAAGGCTAGGCCAGGGTTCCCCAATTTGGTCCGCGGGTGGTTTTATTTTGACTCCCAAGTTTTCTGAGGAAAAACGAATACGTTTTTATTTTTGTGAATTTTCATTGTTGGACATAAGACTAAATACACTGGGAAATCAGCTTCAAGTGATTTCAATTTAGAAAATCTGTTCCTAAGTATTCCCACGCATAATAGAGATACATGTGATTGTATACAAATGTAAGCAAGGTTTGAAATTATTATATTTTTGTTTTGGATATATCTGTTTGGGTTGATACAGGTAATCACTCATATTGAAACCAACTTCAGTATAATTATTAAAATCTTCATAACATGTATTTTCTAGCTACAGTATTGCCTGGTCCCCTACAATATAGTCAGAAACTAAGTGATGTGAGGTGGTAGATAATATATATCCCATTGGGACCAACACCATTGATTGACTTAGGTCCAACTGTCCCTTTTACCACAATCTCTTTAGCGAACAGATGTCAAAGCACTATGCATTCATAAGACATCATGATATGTCTGTGATAAGTTTGTTCTCCAGAACACTGTTCCCTAGTATGCACAGCCGGTCCAGTCATCTCCAATCCCAGAGAGCACTAGCACGAGGAAGATACTGTCCCAACAGTAATCAAGGAAGACATGGATTGGCTTCCCTTCATAGTGTGTTTTCCAGTGAGGAGGATCCTGGGTTCCTCCCTAGCAAGGGGATGGAGCCATTCCACAATGTCCTCAATTAACACCTAGAGCAGAGAAAAGGGTGTCCAGCTCCTTCTGTGCCTCCTCATCCTTGGGGGGGGGGGGGGGGGGGGGGGAGTAAGAGAAATTCATCTATTTTTTAACCACAATTACTAATGTGAGAAAACTAAGACTTGAGAGCACAAGCATAAGCCAGTGACACTACAGTCAGTACCCACCTCTTTGGAAATGGTTTCCATTGAAGTAGCAGCATCACACATCTTCCTGGCCTGACTTTTTTGCCCCAGGTCTCTGTAGCACTGACCAATCAAAATCACATTCCTCATCATAATCAACATCATCACTGGTGCACATAAATAGCCATTTGATTACGGGATATAGATTATTATAAAGTGCTTGGTTCGAGCCCTGAATGCTGATTGGCTGACAGCCGTGGTATATCAGACCGTATACCCACGGGTATGACAAAACATTTATTTGTACTGCTCTAATTACGTTGGTAACCAGTTTATAATAGCAATAAGGCATTTCGGGGGTTTGTTGCGTCGTGCCTAAGAACATCCCTTAGCTGTGGTATATTGGCCATATACACCACCTCGGGCCTTATTGCTTCAAATATAAGATGCACACATAACAAGAACATTGGCAGCCCAACTTACCTTGGCTAAAAACACATAGTTTAATTTGGAGTACTTGGGACTGATCTCCTCCACCTGTGAAAGAATGAAAATATAAGAAAAACACGAGAACACTGCACATGCTTAGAATCAACTCTTTCTTGAGTTAAGCTTCCAGAGGATGGGACAAAATGGATTCTCCTTGTCCAGAATCTCTGTAATGTGTCAGCACTAAAGGGATCCATCCCTGATTCCAGTATGAAGCGGAGGTGATTTGGAATCAAACTCTCGTGAAAAGGTAGCCCAGTCTGAGACTTGGAGGCACAAACGTCATCCCTCGGACGCGACGATGACGAAGTTAAGTGTTATCATGAAGCTAGAAAACACGGTTGTATTCTTGCATTGGACCTGCACCAAAAACACACCAATGACAAAAACACTGACTCACAGTTTATGTTCTAAATGCATCAAATCAGTCCAGGACAGATATGACGTTGGTACAAGATTTGGGCAAATGAGTGCAACTGAACATAGAACTTGCTCAGCACACGCAATCATAGACAGGACTAACCATAGCATTGTGGTACCTCTAGCAATTGATATATAGACACAAATGAATATGTCTATGCACTGTATATTTCACTTGACTCAACCTTTTATTCTGACCCTATATAGCCTTAGCATTAATCATACAGTGAAAAGAGTACTATGACAACACATGGGTACTAGGTAGTGGGTAGCCACTGTTTGTGCACTTGGCTGTTGCGGCATGTTGCATAACTCAGCAGGATGTGTTTATTGAAGCTAGACAGCCACTACCAAAGTCCTTGTGGCCAGGAGCAACAAGTTACAACAGAGACCACTTAAATCAAATTGATGGGTGAGATACACAAGACAGGAGGAAGAGGCATGCAGCAGGCCAGGAGCGATCTTGGCCAGGAGCGATTTCATTTCTCTTTATATAAACATGTGAAGAGTGTAAACACAGATTACGCCTCTTTAAATACTTGGGGTTTGGTCTTTAAATCTGGGTGCAGAAGCGACCGCTGGGCAAATTCTGATTTAACACAAAACAAATAGGCTGCTGTGTGCTACATGTTTTAACGGTTTGGAGAGAGAGCATGAAAGACATTAGAGCCTATGGCTTTGCAAGATCAGTTAAAGCAAGAACTTAGAAAGACTGCATGATTATAACAGGCTAAAGTACACAATGCAGAACTATAAAAGTAACAGAAACAGGGTACCCGTCCACATTCAGAACCAGTTGTTTGGGTAAATGAGAAATGTACTGGTGAAGTTACATTTGCAAGGCCTGACACGCTTTACGCCATCAAACACATGCATTGTCTTACGTCATATAGCACAACGATTCCGCCTGCACTGATCTGTCTTGTATCTCGCAAAGGGTAATGGGATAGATCAAAAGAAGTCCGGCTACAATGGGCTGTCATAACATTGGAAAATACTGTATTGCATAGGTGACTTTGCCAAATGAACCCAATTTCGCCGTCAAAAAGTCATAATGAATAAACTCAGCAAAAAAAGAAACATCCTCTCACTGTCAACTGCGTTTATTTTCAGCAAACTTAACATGTGTAAATATTTGTATGAACGCAAGATTCAACAACTGAGACATGAACTGAACAAGTTCCACAGACATGTGACTAACACAAGTGGAATAATGTGTCCCTGAACAAAGGGGGGGTCAAAATAAGTAACAGCCAGTATCTGCATTAAGTACTGCAGTGCATCTCCTCCTCAAGGACTGCACCAGATTTGCCAGTTCTTGATGTGAGATGTTACCCCACTCTTCCACCAAGGCACCAGCAAGTTCCCGGACATTTCTGGGGGGGGGGGGGGGGGGGGGGGGGGGGGGAATGGCCCTAGCCCTCACCCTCCGATCCAACAGGTCCCAGACGTGCTCAATAGGATTGAGATCTGGGCTCTTCTCTGGCCATGGCAGAACACTGACATTCCTGTCTTGCAGAAAATCACGCACAGATCGAGCAGTATGGCTGGTGGCAATGTCATGCTGGAGGGTCATGTCAGGATGAGCCTGCAGGAAGGGTACCACATGAGGGAGGAGGATGTCTTCCCTGTAAAGCACAACGTGGAGATTACCTGCAATGACAACAAGCTCAGTCCGATGATGCTGTGACACACCGCCCCAGACCATGACAGACCCTCCACCTCCAAATGGATCCCGCTCCAGGCTTCGATGTAACGCTCATTTCTTTGACGATAAATGTGAATCTGACCATCACCCATGGTGAGACAAAACCGCGACTCGTCAGTGAAGAGCACTTGTCATCAGTCCTGTCTGGTCCAGCGACGGTGGATTTGTGCCCATAGATGCCGGTGATGTCTGGTGAGGACCTGCCTTACAACAGGCCTACAAGCCCTCAGTCCAGCCTCTCTCAGCCTATTGGAGACAGTCTGAGCACTGATGGAGGGATTGTGTGTTCCTGGTGTAACTCGGGCAGTTGTTGCCATCCTGTACCTGTCCCGCAGGTGTGATGTTCAGATGTACCGATCCTGTGCAGGTGTTGTTACACGTGGTCTGCCACTGCGAGGACGATCAGCTGTGCGTCCTGTCTCCTTGTAGCATTGTCTTAGGCGTCTCATAGTACGGACATTGAAATGTATTGCCCTGGCCACATCTGCAGTCCTCATGCCTCCTTACAGCATGTCTAAGGCACGTTCACGCAGATGAGCAGGGACCCCGTGCATCTTTCTTTTGGTGTTTTTCAGAGTCAGTAGAAAGGCCTCTTTAGTGTCCTAAGTTTTCATAACTGTGACCTTAATTGCCTATCGTCTAAAAAAGCAACCGTTCCACAGGTGCATGTTCATTAATTGTTTATGGTTCATTGAACGAGCATGGGAAGCAGTGTTTAAACCCTTGAAGATAAAAAGAAGATCTGTCAAGTTATTTGGATTTTTATTAATTATCTTTGAAAGACAGGGTCCTGAAAAGGGGACGGTTCTGAGTTGTTAAGCTAAAACAATAAATCAGTAATTTACTTTTTTTCTTAGTCGCTCAATTTTACATCTAGCTAAGAAGTTTGGTGCTTGAAGGAGCAGTATTTCCGGAACTTGACAATGTGCACGACAACTAACTTAATCTAGTGCACACACTCAATGCGGAACACCAAATGCTTCCTCCATAAGCTAGCTACCTAGCAAGCTACTCTAGCAATATTATTTTATCACAATGAGTGATTTGATTTATCCCCATAAGCCGATACTAATGGCGACAGCTAATCTTACTGGGGTCCGACACATAATGAAAAAGACATTACAGACAAAAGATTGTACAATTTACATACATTTAAAAACATTAACATGTAATGTGTGTGCATCTCAGTTACACATACATGTCAGTACAGACACACAACAAGTAGGTCACATGGAGGAGAGGCGTTGTGCCGTGAGGTGTTGCTTTATTTGTGTTTGAAACCAGGTTTGTTGTTCACTTGCGCTACAGTATATAAGATGGAAGGGAGTTCCATGCACTCATGGCTCTGTATAATACTGTACGTTTCCTTGAATTTGTTCTGGACCTGGGGACTATGAAAAGACTCCCGGTGTCATGTCTGGTGGGGTAAGTGTGTGTGTCAGTGCTGTGTGTAACTTGACTATGCAAACAAGTTGGAATTTCCAAAACATTAATGTTTCTTTTAAAAGAAGAAGTCTTTACTCAACTCTTGGTCAAGAGAGACTGGCATGCATAGTATTAATATTAGCCTTCTGATTACAATGAAAAGCAAGACGTGCCGCTCTGTTTTTGGGCCAGCTGCAGCTTAACTTGGTCTTTATTTGCAGCTCTTGACCCTATGGCTGGACAATAATCAGGATAAGCTCAAACTAGAGCCTGCAGGACTTGCTTTGTGGAGTGTGGTGTCAAAAAAGCAGAACATCTCTTTATTACGGCCAGACCTCTCCCCAGCTTTACAACCACTGAATCTATATGTTTTGACCACGACAGTTTACAATCTAAGGTAACGCCAAGTGATTTAGTCTCCTCAACTTGTTCAACAGCCACACCATTCATTACCAGATTCAGCTGAGGTCTAGAACTTAGGGAATGATTTGTACCAAATACAAGATATTCTGGACGAGTTTTGAAGAAGCAGCTAGCTGCTGCGAGTCAGTGCAGTAGCCTCCAGTCAGCTGCTGCTGCGCTCCGCTGATCCTGATATTAGTCGCGATCGCGGAGAAACATACCGATCTACCGTTCTGCTTTCTGATGATGGTTTAGGGAAGAGCAATGAATACATACTGTATCAAACACTTGTGCTCGACAATGCAATCAATGGTAGCGTGGAGAATAACAATACCTTGAGGAAGTTCTTCAGACCATCTTGGACCGTGGCACTTGGAGGCTCTCCAAACAATGTAGCAGCAACTTTCCTTTCAATCCATGACAGCTGAGCCACCTGAACAGAACCAATGTAAAAAGCCGTTTCAGAACATGGAAAATCAGATAAGCATTTCAACATAGTGGGTAAAGTATCATTTAAACATGGTGAGTAAAGTATAATTTAAACATGGTGAGTAAAGTATAATTTAAACATGGTGGGTAAAGTATAATTTAAACATGGTGGGTAGAGTAGCATTTAAACATGGTGGGTAGAGTAGCATTTAAACATGGTGGGTAGAGTAGCATTTAAACATGGTGGGTAGAGTAGCATTTAAACATGGTGGGTAAAGTAGCATTTAAACATGGTGGGTAGAGTAGCATTTAAACATGGTGGGTAAAGTAGAATTTAAACTAGGTGGGTAGAGTAGCATTTAAACATGGTGGGTAAAGTAGAATTTAAATCTGTGCTAGTAGTATTTACAATGCATTCGATAAGCATTCAGACACCTTGACTTTTTACACATTATTACGTAACAGCCTTTAAAAAATTAAAAAAAATTAAAAAAAATATTAAATTACTACACACAATACAACCTACACACAATACCTGATAATGACAAAGCCAAAACAGAAATACCTTATTTATGTACACTACCATTCAAAAGTTTGGGGTCACTTAGAAATGTCCTTGTTTTTGAAAGAAAAGTACATTTCATGTCCATTAAAATAACAACAAATTGATCAGAAATACAGTGTAGACATTGTCAATGTTATAAATGACTGTTGTAGGTGGAAACGGCAGATTTTTTAATGGAATATCTACGTACAGAGGCCCATTATCAGTAACCATCACTCCTGTGTTCTAACGGCACATTGTGTTAGCTAATCCAAGTTGATAATTTTAAAAGGCTAATTGATCATTAGAAAACCCTTTTGCAATTATGTTTGCACAGCTGAAAACTGTTGTGCTGATTAAAGAAGTAAAAAAACTGCCCTTCTTTAGACTAGGTGAGTATCTGGAGCATCAGCATTTGTTGGTTCGATTACAGGCTCAATATGGCCAGAAACAAAGAACTTTCTTCTGAAACTCAGTTTATTCTTGTTCTTAGAAATGAAGGCTATTCTAATTGAGAAATTGCCAAGAAACTGAAGATCTCGTACAACGCTGTGTACTACTTCCTTCACAGAGCAGCGCAAACTGGCTCTAACCAGAATAGAAAGAGGAGTGGGAGGCCCCGGTGCACAACTGAGCAAGAGGACAAGTACATTAGCGTGTCTGTTTTGAGAAACAGACACCTCACAAGTCCTCAACTGGCAGCTTCATTAAATAGTACCCGCAAAACACCAGTCTCAACGTTAACAGTGAAGGGGCGACTCCGGGATGCTGGCCTTCTAGGCAGAGTTCCTCCGTCTAGTGTGTGTTTTTTTTGCCCATCTTAATCTTTTCTTTTTATTGGCCAGTTTGAGATATGTATTTTTCTTTGCAACTCTGCCTAGAAGGCCAGCATCCCGGAGTCGCCTCTTCACTGTTGAAGTTGAGACGTGTTTTGCGGTGGATATCAGGGGAGTAAAGGTGCATTTTTCACTATACAAAGAATCTTCCAAAATACTGCTGCCAAGGCCCTGTCACTCATGATTTGGAGACAATATAATCTACCATATAAGCAGTTTCTAATCTTAACACACATCAACCCATCATGACAAACAGTGGGAATTAGGGATGCACATCTTCCCCTTTCAAGACAATTCGATACATGGGCTCCGATACGATACAGGAACGATACGTTTTACTTTGAAATCACATGAATCGATGTGATTTAATTCGATGCATTGCAATTCGATGCACTAACATGTGCCGCATAAAGACATCCATTTTAAATTCTAAATCTGCTGCTGATGGAGGTCATGAGCGGAGCCTCTCTGAGCTGACTTCTCTTCGTGTGTGTGTGTGTGTGTATAAATTATGTACAGTGCCTTCAGAAAGTATTCATACCCCTTGACTTATTCCACATTTTGTTGTGTCAGCCTGAATTTAAAATGGATTAAATCAACAAAAGAATTCACAGCCATTTACACACAATACCCCATAATAAGAAAGCGAAAAAAAATAATTTGAAATTTTAGCAAATGTATTGAAAATAAAATACAGAAATACTATATTTACATAAGTATTCAACCCGAGTCAATACTTTGTAGGACAACTTTTGGCAGCGTTAACATCTGAGTCTTTCTGGGTCTCTAAGAGTATTGCATGCATGGATTGTGCAACATTTTCCCATTATTATTTTCAAAATTCTTCTGTCACATTGGTTGTTGATCATTTTCAGGTCTTGCCATAGATTTTCAAGTAGATTTACATCAAAACTGTAACTCTGACAATGTTTTTTCCGAAGAAAGTAATATGAGCAAAACATTTTAGTGTATCGGCAATTTGTAAGGTTTAATAGATTTTCTGACCGATGCATGCTACATTTGGATCGTTTTGGGGTCTGCTGACCGATGCAGGCGTATCTTAAACATTTTAATTGGGACCGATGTGAATCGTTACATCCCTATCTCAGGGTTTCCTAAACTAGGTCCTCGGGACCACAAGAGGTGCACATTTTGGTTTTTGCCCTAGCACTACACAGCTGATTCAAATAATCATCAAACTTTGAGTGTCAGGACCGAGTTTGGGAAATTCTGCCCTAGTTACACTACACACGTCTTGGCACAACACACACATCTCCTTTACCACGAAAATGCGATTACAGGAAAGAGATAATGGTCCTAACGGGAGGGACCTTCTGGGTCAAATGCATTCACTGTTTCTTCCTCACCCCATTCATCTTAGAAACGTGTAATTGCAGATGTAGCACTGCCTTGGCGTCACAGTGGGGACAGTGGCCTGAATGTAAATAGTGGATTATTGTCTAACATGAACACAGAGCAGAGAGCCCCTTAAATTCAATTTCACAAAACATTAGTCTGACCCCCCCCCCTTCTTCTGAGAAATAGCCACTCATCTTGACTGCAGCTAGCTACACATGGGAGGGTGTGTGTGTGTGTTGACCACCGCCATTGTTCTATAGGTTAATGATGCCTGTTTAATTTTCTAAACTGACCCCTTTTCAGGGAACGTATTCTTCACTGTATGGTTGACTTGGGTTAGGGTGTGTGTGTGTGTGTGTGTGTGTGTGTGTGTGTGTGTGTGTGTGTGTCACATACAGCATAGCACCAGCGGCCGAGCAGGTAGTAAGACATAGGATCCTGTGGTTTCAGCTCAATGGCCTTATCCAAATGATCCTGTGAGGAAGGGAGGGAGGAAACAGAAGAGTACAGACAGCATTATTCATTAGACCAGACATTCTCCTATGACCTGATCGGTCCTTCTCCACGTACCCAACCACCCAAAATTATTTCACAAATATCTCTCACACACACACTCTTACATGAATGTAGAAAAAGCTCCCATTTGTCATGCAACCCTCTCCTTTTCCCCTCCCCCTGTTCCACTTCCACTCTATCGCAAAATCAGTCTCTTTCGCTCTCTCTCCCCTCTCGCTCACTTTGTCTCCCTCCAACTCTCCTCCCTTTCCTTCTCTCCCTCTCTCTCACTCACTCCCCCTCTCTATACATTGCATGTTCTTCATGTCCGCCCCCCTCTCCCACCGTTCAAGGCTTTGCAGGTAAACAGAGTTTGTGAAGCAACTGACAGGTAAGATAAACGCTGCGTGCCGTTGTCCCAGTCTCTGCCGTTATGCAACCCTTACATCTGAGTGTTAGTGAGGGGAGTTTCCTGCCAATAAGGTTAAGACATGTATAGCAGTCAGTGTATAGAGGCGCTGTCCACAACTGTGTGTACAGAAACACTTTTTACGTTTCATTTGAACAACACCTGACCTAAATAACACAGAGGGTGATTCTGGCTGTCAACTTGTGATGGGAGGACCCTCTAGACACAGATCGGACTCAACACTGACAGAGACAGACTACAGGGGAGCTTCTGGAAAAGTACAAGCCCTGACCTCAGTTACTCTTTCTTATTATGATTAACTCCACCAATCAATCTGTGTGCCTGCCATCCCCTCAGGTGCTACTAGCGTACAGTGCCTTCAGAAAGTATTCATACCCCTTGACTTATTACACATTTTGCTGTGTTACAGCCTGAATTCAACATGGATTCAATATTAATATTTGTTCCCCCATTTACAAACAATACCCCACTAGGACAAAGTGAAAACATGTTTTTATTTTGTCACATTTCTTGAAAATGAAATACAGAAATATCTCATTTACATAAGTATTCACACCCCGAGTCAATACATATTAGAATCAACTTAGGCAGCGATTCCAGCTGTGAGTCTTTACGGGTAAGTCTCTAAGAGCTTTGCACACCTGGATTGTACAATATTACAATTCTTCAAGCTCTGTCAAGTTATTTTATTTTTTATAATTAAAACATAAAATATACTTGCAGTGAAGCCACAAGTATATCACAATAGTCATCTAACAGCCTCCCATCCAGAGCGACACACATAAGCAACCAGAGTCAACACCCTGCTCAAGAGCACATCGACAGACCTCCCACCAGCCCTCCAAGACCCCCCCACAGAAAAAAATAATAAAATGTTCTGTCAAGCTCTGTCAAGTTAGTTGTTGATCATTGCTAGACAGCCATTTTCAAGTCTTGCCATAGATTTAAGTCAAAACTGTAACTAGGCCACTCAGAACATTCAATATAGTCTTGGTAAGCAACTCCGGTGTATATTTGGCCGTGAGGTTTAGGTTATTGTCATACTGAAACGTGAATTTGTCTCCCAGTGTCTGTTGGAAAGCAGACTGAAGCAGGTTTTCCTCTAGGATTTTGCCTGTCCTTAGCTCTATTCCGTTTCTTTTTATACCCCCCCCCAAAAAACGACATAGTCCTTGCCAATGATAAGCATACCCATAACATGATGCAGCCACCACTATGCTTGAAAATATGAAGAGTGGTACTCAGTGATGTGCTGTTTGCCCCAAACATAACACTTTGTATTCAGGTCCTAAAGTGAATTTCTTTGCCAAAATTTTTGCATTTACTTTAGTACCTTACTGCAAACACGATGCATGTTTTGGAATATGTTTATTCGGTACAGGCTTCCTTCTTTTAACTCTGTTACTTAAGTCAGTATTGTTGAATAAATACAATGTTTATCCATCTTCAGTTTTTTCCTATCACAGCCATTAGCTCTAACTGTTTTAAAGTCACCATTGGCCTCATGGCGAAATCCCTGAGCGGTTTCCTTCCTCTCCGGCAAATGAGTTTGGAAGGACACCTGTACGTTTGTAGTGACTGGGTGTATTGATACACCATCCAGTGTAATTAATAACTTTACCATGCTCAATGGGATATTCAATGTCTGCTTTTTTAAAATGTATTTATTATCTACCAATAGGTGCCCTTCTTTGCGAGGCATTGGAAAACCACCCTGGTCTTTGTGCTTGAATATGTGTTTGAAATTCTGTGCTCGACTGAGGGACCTTACAGATAATTGTATGTGTGGGGTACAGAGATGAGGTAGTCATTCAAAAATCATGCAACTTATATGACTTGTTAAGCACATTTTTACCCCTAAAGCTTATTTAGGCTTGCCATAACAAGGGGTTTGAATTCTTATCACCTCAAGACATTTCAGCTTTTCATTTTTAATGAATTCGTAAAAATGTCAACAAACATAATTCCAATCTGACATTATGGGGTATCGAGTGTAGGCCAGTGACACAAAATCTAAATGTAATCCATTTTAAATTCAGGCTGTAACACAAGAGCATGTGGAAAAAGTAAAGGGGTGTGAATACTTTCTGAAGGCACAGTAGGTAAGGTCTGACATGATTCAAGTACACAAAACAAACACTTGAATCGGTGACCACATGAAGATATAGCTTTGTGTGTAGACGGTGTCAGAAAAACACTTACTTTGAAGATGTAGCCATTCTTTATCCTGTTCTGCACAGTCTCATACTCTGTCATGATGCCACACATTATGGCGTACCTAGAGAATAGGGATGTGCACGGTTATTCAAACATCCGAACAGAGGTCAGTATTCAAATACTTGTGTGAGTAGGCTATTCATTTTTGCGAGGCCAAAAAACTATAAGCCTAACACTGAAAAGGCTTTTTCTAAATGTAATTAAAATATCCATGTGACATTGTTACATGCTACAAGTATAACGTACCATAATATTTAATAAAACAACTTTTCAATTTAGTTTTTATGGGGTGTGCCCCATAAAAATACCAGCAGTTGACCAGTAGCCTTCACGTATGTAGCTTGTTGTTTATGTTGGCCAATCAATGCGGAAAAGAGGCTCAATGTGTAGCAAGTGGAGTGAGCGTTCACTAACGCAATGCAAGATGTAATAAAATTACAGAATTAAAAAGGTTTGCAAAATAAGAAGGAGTAGGCATAGGCTAAAATGAGCAACAAACAGGTAGTTGTTTTATCTGAATGGGGTGGGGGGGGTGTAGCCTCAATTAGCCTAGCTAGCTATAGTTGGCTAGCTAGCTTCTCTAGGCTACTTCAGTCAAGACAGGTACTATTATATGGGATGATAAATAACATTGTGGCTGCTACAAGTTAGCCTGTCTTGGCTGTAGCCGAATTGGCTTGACTAACGTTACTTTGTGTCGTTCTCTCTCCCTCTGTCTGCTCACTCCCATCTCTCACACAGCCCACTCCTGCAGCTGCAGCAATACAGTGCCAGTCTATGTCCCTCACGCAACAGTGCTCAGGTTAAACATTTTAATAAAAAAAACATGTATTTTGAATATTTGGATATCCGACAACAACAAAAAAGATACTATTCGAATAGTGACATTATTTCAAACGCCAATCCCTACTAGAGACAGATAATTGAGAGAAGTGTTAACCTCTACGGGCCACGGGGGCAGTATTGAGAATTTTGAAAAAAATATGTGCCCATTTTTAACTGCCTCCTACACCAACTCAGAAGCTAGGATATGCATATTATTAACACATTCGGATAGAAAACACTCTGAATTTTCTAAAACAGTTTGAATGGTGTCTGTAAGTATAACAAAACTCATATTGCAGGCAAAAACCTGTGAAAAATAGATTAAAAAAAATGAGAATTTTGTGACTGTACTATTTAGTGTCATTGTTTTACAGATACCACAGTGAGAAAGGATTCAGTTCGCAACTCCTACTGCTTCCACTAGATGTCAACGATCTTTAGAAAGTTGTTGGAAGCATCTGTCATGAATACAGACCGAATTAGAAAGCTTACAAGTTGACACGTCATCACTTCATTTTTTGCGCCTGCGCATGAATCTGAGAAGAGTGTCTTTGTTATAATCGTTTATTCTAGACACTTGATAGGTTGTGTGAAAATATTACTGATGTTTACTGATGTTTCACGTTAAAAATGGACCAAAAGATTAATGCTAAACAACGTTTGACATGTTTGAACAAACATAAATAGATTATTTACTAAGTTTTTTTTTAGCTTTTCGGCGTGACTTTACACTGCCCACCTCATTTTGTGGGAGCCTACTGAACGCTAACTATTTGGACATAAATTATGAACTTTGTCGAAAGAAACCACATTTGTTCTGGACCTGGGATCGCTGGCAGCGACTTCTGATGGAGATAATCAAAGGTAAGGGGATATTTAGAATGTTATTATCGATATTAGATGATGCTAATGCTAACGGTTTAGCTTAGCTTATAGCTTAGCTTATGTTGTTAGCATAGTACCCAGTTTATAGCAAAATGTGATTTCCCAGTAAACTTATTTTGAGATCTGGCCATTCGGTAGCAATTACGAGATGATAATATATTATTCTTTGAATGACAATATTATAATTTACCAATGTTTTCGAATAGTAATTCCGTGATTTGTAATGCTGGATTCACTGGGAGCATTCGAGCCGAAAAAAAATCTGAATTTCACCGCGACTGTAAATGCTGTTTTTGGATATAAATATGAACTTGATGGAACTAAAAATGCATGTATTGTCTAACATAATGTCCTATGAGTGTCATCTGATGCAGATTGTCAAAGGTAAGTGCATAATTCTAGCTAGTTTTCTGTCTGTTGATGCCCTTCTTTGAATTGGCTAAACATTACACGCAGCTATTGTCAATGTACTCTCCTCACATAACCTAACTTTATGCATTCTCCGTAAAGCCTCTGAAAATCGGACAGCGTGGTTAGATTTAGGAGATATATCTTTCAAATGGAGGAAAATAGTTGATTATTTGATTATTTGAAATGATTACTCTTGCAGTTTTGAATTCCCCGCCATGGTCACATGACAATGAATCCCAATACCGGGATAAGATCCTGCCCCCTGGCCTAAACATTTTGCCTTGTAATTTCGTCATGCCAATAAAGCCTTTTGAATTTGAAAGAAACAGATCACGGAGAGATGGCGATAGAGACAGGTGGAGAGAGAAATATTGAGGAGGGTTTGAATAGGGGTCCTTCAGTTCAGTCTTAATAATAAAAACTACAATACTATATGTTGAAATGTTAACTAATTCGATAAAGCACGCCCAGGCAACGTTTCACCAACAGGAGTCAGGCATGATGCAGAGCAGGGAGGGGTTGGGGTGGTTGCCTGACTTACAACACCCATTTCCTGGATCACTAGCCACATCTCAACCCAGAAGGCGCTGGAAGCCAACACTCAACCTCCCAGACAAGCTCCTCACTAAACAACTTGGAGGAGAGATAAGATATGCAGCTTTGCCTCTTTTCCCTTGTTCTCCCTCCCAATTAAAGCTACAGTGTAAGCTTTAGGAAGCTGTTCAATAGTCATTTAAATTATGGATGTGTACCCAGTGTACAGCGTCAAAATATGGTTAAAGCGATCACTTGGATGTCATGGATTGTCAGTCCAAAACAAGTGGAGGGGCTGGTGTTCTGTTTTCAGAATCCCAGAATGCAGCTTTAATATACAAAAAAACAAGGAAGAGGCTAAATGAAACAGTTCAGTCCATACAGTGGAAGACTGTTTTTACCCTAGTCTGTAGCCTGTAGCTGTGGGTTTGGAGAGAAGAAGAATGAGGTGATCAAAGTCCTTTTATCACAAGGCCTCTAATCCTGCTGGTACTTACAGCGGGACACAAACACTACAAAGGATCAAGGGGGTGAAAAGGTCACCTGACAGTGAAGAGGGTGGTACTGATGGTAGATGGGGATGTGTGTTAGTGAGGGGTGTCTGGTAGCCTGTGAAAGCCTTTTTTGGCAGGCCATGAAATAGAGAGACTCACTCTTGCTGGGCTTTAATCCGAAGAAATGACGCAGGCATAGCGTACTACTTAACCGGATTGCAGCTCCTAAAGAAAACAGTGAAAACCCGGTAAGTTTATCTAGTGTGTTGTGCCAACTGCCAATGTTAAATTATGTTGCCTGATTAGCAGGAAACTAGAAGGCTTTTGTGTATGATCTGTGTAAGTACCAATATAATATGCTCCATGTGATTTATACATGTACAGTGCATTTGGAAAGTATTCAGACCGCTTGACTTTCCACATTTTGTTAACTTTACAGCTTTATTCTAAAATTAATTAAAAGAAATACCCCACAATGAAAGCAAAAACGGGTTTTTAGAAATGTTTGCAAATTCATTACAAATAAAAACAGAAATAACTTCTAGTACTCAGACCCTTTCCTATGAGACTTGAAAATGAGCTCAGGTGCATCCTGTTTCCATTGATCATCCTTGAGATGTTTCTACAACTTGATTGGAGCCCACCTGTGGTAAATTCAATTGATTGGACATGATTTGGAAAGGCACACACCTGCCCATAAGGTCCCACAGTTGACAGTGCATGTCAGAGCAAAAACCAAGCCATGAGGTGGAAGGAATTGTCCGTAAAGCTCAGAGACAGGTTTGTGTCGAGGCACAGATCTCGCGAAGGGTAGAACACAGCCGCCTCCTACATTCTTAAACAGAAGAAGTGTGGAACCACCGAGACTCTTCCTAGACTTGGCCGCTCGGCCAAACTAAGAAATCGGGGGGGGGGGGGGGGGGGTCAGGGTGGTGACCAAGAACCCGATGGTCAAGTCTGGATGAAAACCTGGCACCATCCCTACGGTGAAGCATGGTGGTGGCAGCATCATGCTGTGGAGATGTTTTTCAGTGGCAGGGACTGGGAGACTAGTCAGGATCGAGGGAAAGATGAATGGAGCAATGTACAGCGAGATCCTTGATCAAAACCTGATCCAGAGCACTCAGGACCTCAGACTAGGACGAAGGTTCACCTTCCAACAGGACAACAACCCTAAGCACACAGCCAAAACAACGCAGGAGTGGCGTCGGGACAAGTCTGAATGTCCTTGAGTGGCACAGCCAGAGCCCGGACTTGAGCCCGATCGAACATCTCTGGAGAGACCTGACAATAGCTGGGCAGCAATGTTCTCTATCCAACCTGACAGAGCTTGAGAGGATCTGCAGAGAAGAATGGAAGAAACTCCCCAAATACAGGTGGGCCAAGCTTGTAGCGTCATACCCAAGAAGACTTGAGGCTGTAATAGCTACCAAAAGTGATTCAACAAAGTACTGAGTAAAGGGTCTGAATACTTTTGTAAATGTGATATCCGTTTTTTAATTTAATAGATTTGCAAAATTTTCTAAAAACCTGTTTTTGCTTTGCCATTATGGGTGTTGTGTGTAGATTGGTGAGGGAAAAAAAACTATTGAATTCATTTTAGAATAAGGCTGTAACGTAACAAAATGTGGAAAAAGTAAAGGGGTCTGAATACTTTCTGAAGGCACTGTATGTGCTATATGTGTTTGTCTTATTTGAATAGGTGGCTTATAGGCCAATGAGAAGTGAAGCGCCACCCACACCACACTCAAGAGAACCTTTGTCTATTCTCTGCCAAAGCATTGGTGGGCGAGTTGTATATAACTAACAAAAAGGTGCTTGTTCATGTTCTAATGGCAGTGCAAGGTGCGGCCACACCACTGCTGGTTGGCGCTCGATGAGTAGGGAGCTCCACAATACCACAGGAGCAGAGATGCCATCTGCAGCTTTTAGCCGACTAGCTTTCAATGAAAACATTCTGCTGTGTGATTATGAGCTTTAGCAAGTTCTGCACCACCAACCGGCTAGCTACCTCTTATGAAGAAACACGTCAGTGGATGGATGATAACCGGGCTGTTCCGACTTCCAACATGGTGGGAACTATTACATGGAACTGGAATTAAATGAACAGTGACCACAGCTAGACTAAGTGAGACCATTGAAAACAATGGCCTGATGATTCCAGTTGCACTGGCCCTTATATTCTTATTGAAGAAGGTAAACTGGACCTAATCCTCTAACTATTAAGGTTAGGGGAGGTAAAGAAGTCTGACAGTTAGTATGACAGTATCTAGGGAGCCACCTGGAAAACACCTTTCAGAGCCAACATAACCCATTTATAACCCATGCATATCACATTCAACAAGCAATACATTTAGCATTTCATAACGGTTTATGTCAATAACCCCAAGTTGATGTAGTGACAGTGAATAAAAAGCCTGCAAGGAGCAGTGTGTAACCGCCTAGAATAAACCATTCAGAGAAAATTATAGCTTTAGTAGAAATGTACACAAGCGATCGTCAGGAGTGCAAACACCGTAGGGAAAAATCTTGTCCAAGTTTATTGGTCACGTACATCCATTTGTAGATGTTATTGCAGGTGCAGCGAAATGCTTGTGTTTCTTGCTCTAACAGTGCAGTAATAACTAGCAAAAAATAATAAAACAATACACTGGTGATGTGCAGGTTGACTCATAACCTGCAGTCCCTGTGGTTATATCCGCGGGGCGGACGAATTTAGGGTCATAAAATAGTGTGTGGATGAATGCACCATTGTTGTGCAATTTATATCTATAGGCTACATTGAGGTTTTTCTTTCATTATTTTAGGCTATCTGGCATTAGTGCGTAGGCTAAGCCAAGGCTTACGTGCGGCAGCGGCAAATAGACTAGACGGCAATCGCCAAATGCTTTTGGGAATGGGCAGAAAAAGTTAACTGCGATTGACAGAGGCAAAAAGGACAATGTGTCTGCTGTATTAAGTTTAATTCAATAAGAGAAAAGCTGCGAAATTCAGAGTTACAAATAAAGAGAAGGGAAAAGTATTGTTTGGGAAAGATTTGGTGAAGTTGTAAAAGAGGATGATAGCAGTGCCGGCTATGCCACGTGTGATGATTGTGAAGCACTATACAAATTTGACAGTCACAAGACAGAGACTTCAAATAGACTTATGGCACATCCAGGGAACAGTAGCTTACTGTTCAGATGGTTAAATGGAAACTGAAATCTGGACACTGACTCTAGGTCCTAATCTCTATATCCTTCATATTACCTCCTGTTTGAATTAAGCATTTCTTTCAGTAAAATGATACACCAAATGTATGCACATATTTTACGCACGAAGAGTGGAAAAAAAACATGATTTCTTTCTTTTAGCATCTTGAGAGAATGTGAATGCAATTAGATACCATCTGCAGAGGCGCTATTTTTTTATCAGCATCATAAAGCTGATAGTATTTTTCAACCACAAAATATGCATCCAATTTGAACTGAAATCTTAACAGAAACATATAACTTGGATCATTTTCACAGCTTTCAATTTCCTTACAACCGGTCAAACTAATTTAATTTGGAAATTATGTACAGAAAATATTTCAACTTATTTTTGTTGGTGCATTTTCTCCCCGGTCCCTAAACATATTTTCTCCACGAAAGAAGCAGAAATGACAGAACTTTACTTTTGTCAACTAGATTAAAGGATTCATTCAATTGATTTATGACATTCTGGTGAGCAAGGCTTTATTTAGTCTTCTAGTGCAACATACAAAGACGGAAGAGAAACAGCATCTATGTAATTATAGCGGAGTTGACTAAAGAAATAGCATACCAAATCTCGGAAATTATAAGCAGAAACCTAAGCTACATCTAAATGACGCAACAACAAAAAAAGAAAATCATTCAGCCGTCTTTGACTGTAGCCTACAGCGCATGTTCATGTTCTATATTAGCAGGTTAGGGTCGGGTGCGCGTCTCAGATTTTCACTATCACATTAAGGCGGAAGGTTGCAGATGGGTTTTGGAACACCTTCATAATATTGAGTTGTACACCCCCACCCCACGATTGCCCTCAGAAGAGCCTCAATTCATCGGGCATGGACTCTACAAGGTGTCGAAAGCGTTCCATAGGGATGCTGGCCGATGTTGATTCCAATGATTCCCACAGATGTGTCATGTTGGCTGGATGTCTTCTGGGTGGTGGACAATTCTTGATACACATGGGAAACTACCATACCCCATTCAAAGGCACTTACATATTTTGTCTTTCCCATTCAACCTCTGAATGGCACACATTCAGTGTATTTGGAAAGTATTCAGACTGCTTGACTTTTTCAACATTTTTTTATGTTAAAGCCTTATTCTAAAATGTATTAAATTGTTTCCCCCCCTCAATCAATCAATCTACACACAATACCCCATAATGACAAAGCAAAAACAGGTTTTTAGAGACTTCAGCAAATTTATTACAAATAAAAATCCGGAAATCTCACAATTACATAAGTATCCACAGCCTTTACCCAGTACTTTGTTGAAGTACCTTTGGCAGCGATTACAGCCTCGACTCTTCTTCAATATGATGCTGCAAGCTTAGCACACCTGTATTTGGGGAGTTTCTCCCATTCTTCTTTGAAGATCCTCTCAAGCTCTGTCAGGTTGGATGGGGAGTGCCACTGCACAGCTATTTTCATGTCTCTCGGGAGATGTTCGATCAGGATCAAGTCCGGGCTCTGGCTGACCCACTCAAAGACATTCAGAGACTTGTCCCGAAGCCACTCCTGCTTTGTTTTGGCTGTGTGCTTAGGGTCGTTCTCCTGTTGGAAGGTGAACATTCGCCCCAGTCAGGTCCTGAGCAGAGGCAGGTTTTCATCAAGGATCTCTCTGTACTTTGCTCTGTTTCTCTTTGCCTCGATTCTGACTAGTCTCCCAGTCCCTGCCGCTGAAAAACATCCCCACAGCATGACGCTGCCACCAATATGCTTCACCGTAGGGATGGTGTCAGGTTTCCTACAGACGTGACGCTTGGCATTCAGGCCAAAGAGTTCAATCTTGGTTTCATCAGACCAGAGAATCTTGTATTTCATGGTCTGAGAGTCCTTTAGGTGCCTTTGGGTAATCTCCATGCGAGCTGTCATGTGCCTTCTACCGAGGAGTGGCTTTCGTCTAGCCACTCTACCATAAAGACCTGATTGGTGGAGTGTTGCAGAGATGGTTGTCCTTCTGGAAGGTTCTTCCATCTCCACAGAGGAACTCTGGAGCTCTGTCCGAGTGATCATCGGGTTCTTGGTTACCTCCCTGACTAATGCCGTTCTCCACCGATTGCTCAGTTTGGCAGGGCGGCCAGCTCTAGGAAGGGTCTTGGTGGTTCCAAACTTCTTCCATTTAAAAATGATAGAGCCACTGTTCTTGGGGACCTTCAATGCTGCAGAAATGTTTTGGTACCCTTCCCCAGATCTGTGCCTCGACACATTCCTGTCTCGGAGCTCTACGTACAATTCCTTTGACCTCATGTCTTGGTTCTTGCTCTGACATGCGCTGTCAACTGTGGGACCTGATACAGACAGGTGTGTGTCTTTCCAAATCATGTCCAATCAATTGAATTTACAATAGGTGGACTCCAATCACGTTGTAGAAACATCTCAAGGATGATCAATGGAAACAGGATGCACCTGAGCTCAATTTCGAGTGTTAGAGCAAAGGGTCTGAATACGTATGTAAATAAGGTGTCTGTTTTAAATATATTTGCATTTCTAAAAACTTGTTTTTTTTCGTTTTGTCATTAAGGGTCATTGTGTGTAGATAAAATAATCTTCATTATTTAATCCATTTTAGAATAAGGCTGTAACATTACAAAATGTAGAACAAGTCAAGCACTGCGAAAAGTTGCTGGCAAACGGAGGAAAGTGCAGTTTGAATGAATACTTACGAGCCTGCTGCTGCTTACCACCGCTCAGTCAGACTGCTCTATCAAATATCAAATCAGACTTAATTATAATAAACATACAGAAATACAAGCCTTAGGTCATTGATATGGTCAAATCCGGAAACTATAATTTAGAAAACAAAACGTTTATTCTTTCAGTGAAATACGGAACCGTTCCGTATTTTATCGAAAGGGTGGCAACCCAAAGTCTAAATATTGCTGTTACATTGCACAACCTTCAATGTTATGTCATAATTTTATAAAATTCTGGCAAATTAATTACGGTCTTTGTTAGGAAGAAATGATCTTCACACAGTTCGCAACGAGCCAGGCGGCCCAAACTGCTGCATATACCCTGACTCTGCTTGCACAGAACGCAAGAGAAGTGACAACTTCAGGCACTGCATTGATTATATGCAACACAGCACAAGCTAGTTAAACTAGTAATATCAACAAACAAGTGATTATGTTAAGATTGATTGTTTTTTATAAGATAAGTTTAATGCTAGCTAGCAACTTACCATGGCTCCTTGCTGCCTGCACTCGCGTAACAGGTGGTCAGCCTGCCACGCAGTCTCCTCGTGGATTGTAATATAAATCGGCCATAATCGTCACCCAAAAATGGTGATTACCGATTGTTATGAAAACTTGAAATCAGCCCTAATTAAATCGGCCATTCCGATTAATCGGTCGACCTCTAGTGGAAATTACAAGATTATGTTATAATGCTGTTATTGCGTTAAATGGTTGTTTTACGCAACAGAATAAGGGGTTGTTAGAACGTTCATCTGTGTGTGTTCTACTGAGGATGGGCCTCTGGGTGATACTGTATTCCAGAGCATGAGTTAATGTTTCTGTTCTATAGGGTACCAGGGAGAGATGACCCCAGGGCCAGACCTTGGTCTCTACACAGAGAACTGTTTTTACAGCAGATACTGTCTGCTGTGAATTATAAGTATCTTTCATAAAAATCTTAACCTTGTGACCCATTCCATACATCTGTTGTTCGTCATGTAGACTGAAGGGGGTGTATCTTGGCTATAAAATACCTTTGTATCTTTGTCTCAGGGCTCTCAACGAATCATCTGAGGGTGATTCATCGTCCAGCCATCATTATCGTAGAGCACTCAATCGATTCACTTTATATGTGTGTGTTGTATTGAACTGCTCCCTTATAAGTGAATAAAGATTTAGTTTAAGTATAACTCTGGCTTGTGTGATAAGTTTACTATCAAATGAGGAGAGACAAAGAAATTAACCACCACACTTTCACCTTTATAATCTGTGATTGTTTGGAGTCCCTGCCACAAACGTCTCGGGTCTGAGCCGTTGAATTTCGATTCCACTTTGTTCCTGTACTGTCGTTTTGCCTCTGATTGTCTTACGGAGGTCATGGCTAGTCTGCTTGTACACATCCATGTTGAATTTCGATTCCACTTTGTTCCTGTACTGTCGTTTTGCCTCTGATTGTCTTACGGAGGTCATGGCTAGTCTGCTTGTACACATCCATGT
The DNA here is from genome assembly GCF_901001165.1 of Salmo trutta. NCBI lineage: Eukaryota > Metazoa > Chordata > Actinopteri > Salmoniformes > Salmonidae > Salmo > Salmo trutta. Next base: position 23,071,872 of record NC_042974.1, read on the forward strand.
TCCCAGTCACCTTGTCATGGTTAAATGCGATGGTTCACACTTTCAGTTTTTGGGGCCAAAATAAAAATCCCTTGCAGGACTCTTGCCACCTTTTATGATCGTATATACTGCGCTTAATTTTATGCAGGCCTACTTTTAATGTAAGATGTCCTTGAGTGCCCTGAAAAGGCAAATAAAATGTTTTATTGTTACTATTATAATATGATTAACTGCTATAGATCTAGAGTGAAGTCAGGGGAGGGAAGAAAAACAGATTAGCATTCCAGAGGTGCGCACTAATCAGGGTTCAGATCAAACATCTCACAGGAGAGGGCTGCGACAGAGGAACGGATTGCTCAATATTAACCGCAGCGAATTTTTCCCGTCTCTCAGTGGTTGGGCCCAGTTAAGTATTATTATTCAGCACGTAGCCGTTCTGGCAGAGCTTCAAGAGAAGTATGTGGATCTGGGAGGTACCAGTTCAAACGGAAAAGCTGCTCATGATTGACCAAGCACATAATGCTGATGGCTCACCGCACCACTCTGAGGAATCTGGATTTCCCCCTGTGGAGGAACATGATGGGCAATTTTCATTTAGGTTGGGAGAGATCGGGAATGTTGCTTAGAGCATGTTGCAAATTACCAACAAAATTGAAGGTCTGATCCCTATACAGTGCTTGCAAAAGTATTCAGACCCCTTGGATTTCTTCACATTTTATTGTGTTACAGTGGGATTAAATTTGTATTTACATTTTTGCGTCAATAATCTACACCAGTGGTACCGAAATTTATTATAGTCCCATACCCCTTCAAACATTCAACCTCCAGCTGCGTACCCCCTCAAGCACCAGGGTTAGCACACGCTCAATTTTTGCCATCATTGTAAGCCTGCCACACACACACACACACTATACGATACATTTATTAAACATAAGAATGAGTGTGAGTTTTGTCAGAACCTGGCTCATGAGAAGTGACAAAGAACTCTTATAGGACCAGTGCACAAATAATAATATAATAATTAATAATTTTGCTCTTTACTTAACCACCTTACATATAAAACCTTATTTGTTTATCGAAAATTGTGAATAACTCACCACAGGTTAATGAGAAGGGTGTGCTTGAAAGGATGCATATAACGCTGCAATGTTGGGTTGTATTGGATAGAGTCTCAGTCAAATCATTCTCCACACACAGTCTGTGCCTGTATTTAGTTTTAATGCTAGTAAGGGCCGAGAATTCACTCTCACATAAGTACGGGGTTGCAAAGGGCATCAGTGTCTTAACAGTGCAATTTGCCAAGGCAGGATACTCTGAGCAGTCCAATCCCAATCCAGAAATCTGGCAGTGGTTTCTGATTAAATTCAATTTTCACAGAACCGCTTGTTGCAATTTCGATGAAGCTCTCTTGTTCAGATATCGGTAAGTGGACCAGAGGCAGGGCATGAAAGGGATAACGAATCCAGTTGTTTGTGTCATCCGTTTCGGGAAAATACCTGCGTAATTGCGCACCCAACTCACTCAGGTGCTTCACTATATCACATTTGACATTGTCTGTAAGCTTGAGTTCATTTGCACACAAAAAAATCATACAATGATGGAAAGACCTGTGTGTTGTCCTTGTTAATGCAGACAGAGAAGAGCTCCAACTTCTTAATAATAGCCTCAATCTTGTCCCGTACATTGACTATAATTGCGGAGAGTCCCTGTAATCCTAGATTCAGATCATTCAGGCGAGAAAAAACATCACCCAGATAGGCCAGTCGTGTGAGAAACTCGTCATCATGCAAGCGGTCAGACAAGTGAAAATTATGGTCAGTAAAGAAAACTTTAAGCTCGTCTCTCAATTTAAAAAAAACTTGTCAATACTTTGCCCCTTGATAACCAGCGCACTTCTGTATGTTGTAAAAGCGTTACATAGTCACTGCCCATATCATTGCATAGTGCAGAAAATACACGAGAGTTCAGGGGCTTGCTTTAACAAAGTTAACCATTGAAAAGATGTTTTGGACACTACAGTGACAATCTGTCAGGCATTCCCTTGGCAGCAAAAGCCTCTCGGTGGATGCTGCAGTGTACCCAAGTGGCGTCGGGAGCAACTGCTTGCACGCGCATTAACACTCCACTAGGTCTCCCTGTCATGGCTTTTGCGCCATCAATACAGATGCCGACATGAGAAGCAGGTACGTTTGGCTACATACGGACCATTAGTGGAATTGCAACGAGAGAAAAAGTTAATGTGATTGGATGTTAATTATTTGACTAGGCTACCTGTATTTGACATTGTGCTGTTATTTTGGTGAACACTAGATGGTTTAATTTTATTTTTGGCAGTGAAACGAGGCTACTCAGGCTAGAGTAAATGTATAGCCCCGTTTTTATTATTATTATATATATTTTTTAAATGTGAATCACATTTTTATTTGGCGTACGCCGACAGCATTGCGCGTACCCCAGTTTGGGAATACCTGATCTACACAAAATACTGTAGTCAATAATTGGTTGTCTAACATGCTTAACCTCTCTAGGGAAGGTGGGACGAAATCGTCTTTGAATGTCATAATTCAAAGTTCTCAAACATAGGACTATTTTAGACCATTTTATAGATACACTTCTCCTGAATCGAACCACGTTGTCCGATTTCAAAAAGGCTTTACAGCGAAAGAAAAACATTAGATTATGTTAGGAGAGTACATCGACATAATAACCACACAGCCATTTTCTAAGCAACTAGCATGCATCACAAATACACAAAACACAGCTAAATGAAGCACTAACCTTTGACGATCTTCATCAGATGACACTCCTAGGACATTATGTTATACAATACATGCATTTTTTTGTTCGATAAAGTTCATATTTATATATAAAAACAGCATTTTACATTGCCGCGTGACGTTCAGAAAATACTTTGCCTCCAATACTGCCGGTGAATCAGCACCACAATCTACAAAAATACTTGTCAAAAACATTGATAAAATATTAAACTGTCATTCAAAGAATGATAGATTAACATCTCCTGAATGCAACCGCATTGCCAGATTTCAAAATAACTTTACTGGGAAATCACACTTTGCAATAATCTGAGTATACTAGGCGATACAGATAGCCGCCATGTTGGAGTCATCTAAATTAATAAATAGTAGTAGAAATATTCACTTACCTTTGATGATCTTCATCAGAAGGCACTTTCAGGAATCCCAGGTACTCAACAAATGTTGTTTGTTCGATAAAATCCATAATTTATGTCCAAATAACTCCATGTTGTTTGCGCATTCAGTAAGGTACTCCAAATGTAGGGCGCGAGAGGGAAATGTCACGACGAAAAGTTAACAAAAAAATTGTATTTACGTTCGTTCAAACATGTCAAACGTTGTAAAACATCAATCTTTAGGGCCTATAGAACGTGAAGATTCAGAAATATTTCAACCGGACGGTTCCTGTGTCTTGAAAAAGGTTTGGAACAGAGCTAACACTCATGAACGCGCACCAATGAAGTGATGTCATTCCTTGGGTTACCAACTTCCCAGCCTTCCAGTCGGGTCTCTGTTCATCGTAGACGCCTCAAACAAGGTTCTAAAGACTGTTGACATCTAGTGGAAGCCTTAGGAAGTGCAAAATGAATCCTTAGTCACTGGAAGGACTACAAGCACCAGAATTCTCACTTCCTGCTTAGATTTTTCTCAGTTTATTGCCTGCCATATGAGTTCTGTTATACTCACAGACATCATTCAAAAAGTTTTAGAAACTTCAGAGTGTTTTCTATCCAAATCTACTAATAATATGCATATTCCAGTTCCTGGGCCCGAGTAGTAGGCCGTTTAATTTGGGTACGTTTTTCATCTGGCCGTGAAAATACTGCCCCCTACCCTAGTGAAGTTAATAAAAATGTAATAGATAAAATAGTTGTTGCATAATTGTTCAGCTTTCTGAGTGAAAACATGTCAGAAACACATTTGGTATCGATTACAGATGTGAGCTTTTGTGGGTAGGTCTAAGAACTTTGCACATCTGGATTGTGCAATACTTGCCCATTACTCTTTTCAAAGTTCTTCAAGCTCTGTCAAGATGATGGCTAGACAGCAATTCTTGCCATATATTTTCAAGTAGATTTAATATTCACTGTCTTCTTGGTAAGCAACATCCAGCGTAGAGTTGGCCTTGTGTTGTAGGTTATTGTCCTGCTGAAAGGTGAATTCCTCTCCCAGACTTGGTGTAAAGCAGACTGAAGCAGGTTTTCCTCTAGTTTTTATCCTGTATTCCTTTGCTGTATTTTTTCCAGTATTACTTTAGCGCCTTGTTGCACATTGTGTATTTGTATTCTTCTTTTCACTCTGTCATTTTGTTCATAATTGTATAGTCACTACAATGTTGTTGATCCTTCTTCAGTTCTCACATCACAGCCATTGAACTCTGTAGCTGTTTTAAACTTTACCGTGCTTAAGAGATTAAATGTCTGATCTGTTACTTCAAAAAGCTCCCTAGTCTTTGTACTGTAGTTTAATCTGTGCTTGAAATTCAATACTTTACTGAGGGACTTTACATACACTACATGACCAAAAGTATGTGGACACCTGCGTGTCAAACATTTCATTCCAAAATCATGGGCATTAATAGGGAGTTGGTCCCCCCCTTTGCTGCTCTAACAGCCTCCACTCTTCAGGGATGGCTTTCCACTAGATGTTGAAACATTGCTGCGGGGGTTTGCTTCCATTCAGCCAAAAGAGCTTTAGGGAGGTCGGGCACTGATGTTGGGCAATTAGGCGTTCCAATTCATCCCAATGGTGATTGATGGGGTTGAGGTCAGGGCTCTGAGCAGGCCAGTCATGTTCCACACCGACCTCGACAAACCATCTCTGTATGGACCTCGCTCTGTGCACGGGGGCATTGTCATGCTGAAACTGGAAAGGGCCTTCCCCAAACTCTTGCCAAAGTTCGAAGCACAGAATTGTCTAGAATGTCATTGTATGCTGTAGCGTTAAGATTTCCCTTCACTGGAACTAAGGGGCCTAGCCCAAACCATAAAAAACAGCCCCAGACCATTATTCCTCCTCCACCAAACTTTACAGTTGGCACTATGCATTTGAGCAGGTAGCGTTCTCCTGGCATCCGCCAAACCCAGATTCATCCGTCGGACTGCCAGATGGCGAAGCGTGATTCATCACTCCAGAGAACGCGTTTCCACTGCTCCAGAGTCCAATGGCGGTGAGCTTTACACCACTCCAGCCAACGCTTAACAATGAGCATGGTGATCTTAGGCTTGTGTGCAGCTGCTCGGCCATGAAAACCCATTTCATGAAGCTCCCGACGAACAGTTCTTGTGCTGACGTTACTTGCAGAGGCAGTTTGGAACTCTGTAGTTAGTGTTACAACCGAGGGCCGACGATTTTTAACGAGCTATGCGTTTCAGCACTCGGCAGTCCCATTCTGTGAGATTGTGTGGCCTACCACTTCGCGGCTGAGCCGTTGTTGCTCCCAGACATTTCCACTTCACAATAACAGCACTTACAGTTGACCGGGGCAGTTCTAGCAAGGCAGAAATTGACTTGTTGCAAAGGTGGCATCCTATGACGGTGCCACGGTGCAAATCACTGAGCTCTTCAGTAAGGCCATTTTACTGCCAATGTTTGTCTATGGAAATTGCATGGCTGTGTGCTCTATTTTATACACCTGTCAGTCAACGGCGTGGCTGAAGTAGACGAATCCACTAATTTGAAGGGTTTCCACATACTTTTATATATACACACACAGTACAGTCGGAAAGTATTCAGACCCCTTCCCTTTTTCCACATTTTGTTAAGTTAAAGCCTTACTATAAATGGATTACATTTTAAACAATTCATCAATCTACACACAATACCCTATAATGACAAAGCTAAAACTTTTTAGAAATGTTAACAAAAAAGAAACCACATAACTTATTTACATAAATATTCAGAGCCTTTGCTATGAGACTCGAAATTGAGCTCAGGTGCATCCTGTTTCCATTGATCATCTTTGAGATGCTCCTACAAATTGATTGGAATCCACCTGTCATAAATTAAATTGATTGGACATGATTTGGAAAGGCACACACCTCTCTGTATAAAGGTCCCACAGTTGACAGTGCATGTCAGAGCAAAAACCAAGCCATGAGGTCGAAGGAATTGTCTGTAGATCTCAGAGACAGGATTGTGTCGAGGCTCAGATCTGGGAAAGGGTACCAAAAAACAGCATTGAAGGTCCCCAAGAACACAGTGGCCTTCATCATTCTTAAATGGAAGGAGTTTGGAACCGCCAAGACTCTTCCTAGACCCGGCCGCCCGGCCAAACTGAGCAATCGGGGAGAAGGGCCTTGGTCAGGGAGGTGACCAAGAACCCAATGGCCACTGACAGAGCTTGAGAGTTCCTCTGTGGAGATGGGAGAACCTTCCAGAAGGATCACCATCACTGCAGCATGCCACCAAACAGGCTTTTATGGTAGAATGGCCAGATTGTAGCCACTCCTCAGTAAAAGGCACGAGAGCCCACTTGGAGTTAGCCAAAAGCC